>NW_026267241.1:427268-428524 GCF_000697945.3 Frankliniella occidentalis
CTGCAAGATTCGGGGTAGGCCACCTATCAGTACACACATGCACTGTTGGCAAGATTTTGCCTACGTGTCAGGTGCGAAGGAGAGCTAGCACGGGCTAACCTTGGCAGTTTATTTTATTTTATTTTTTTAAGGTGAATGACGGACGTACTTTCTGGTTGATCCCTAAGACGCCTGGGAGTAGGCAACAGGTGCCTGGTGTTTCAAAGTGGACATTCCATCAAGCGGCGGATTACATACTCACCATGTCCACAGGGGGTATGGCATGGCGCCTTACGGGCGAAGGGGGTAAGCAAACCCGCCGCACACCGGTTTCCGCTCTGCTACATAATGGCAAGGGGGGGGGGGTAGCAACAACATAGTCCACTATGTTGTTGCATCAAATTATGCCTAAATCAGGCAAACTTTTCTCTGGGTGCGGCATGTGCACGTTAGGCGTTTCTTTCACCGACAAGATTATACGGCACAGCACTGAGAGCAGTAGACTCGTTCTTTTTACTCTAATCGGGTAATATTTCCAAGTAAGATGAGGTGTCCCATTGACCACGTCAATGTTTTTGGATTATACTGCACCGCATACAAGCGTGCGAGTGGGCTAGCCTACTGTCGATCACCGTGGTGCCTCATGGCGCCTAGCGAGTAGGGAACCAACCTTCTGCACCACAAGAGTCCAATATAGAAAGCTGTATTAAATACAACACAAAATTTCGGATTGCTTTTAGAGTGTAATAATGTGTTTCAAGTCCCGTGTTTCTTCTTTTTCAACTACCCGCCCGGACAGAATTTTTAAGAGTGGTCTCAGTGTGCATGCACGTTTCTCGTTCTGCTACGTGTTGCGTTGCGATATGGTAGCACAGACCGTGGTATTTTTAGGACTTTTTTTCAGAGAGGGACAAGATCAAAGGTTTAGAAGGGTTTATTTCACCGATCGTACCCATCAACAGCAGCAGCTGGGGGCGGGGAGTGAGCAGCCGCAGGGCTTGGGGAGCTTGGGCAGGGAGAGGGGCACGAAGCTCTTGGTCCTGGTGATCTCGACGATCTGGCCGCCGCAGGAGGGAGCAGGGGCGGATCCACAGCCGCCGCAGTTGGAGGAGCCGCAGGAGCCGCAGCCGGAGGCGGAGCCGTGAGAATATCCCGAATATCCTCCGTTGTTAGATGAGCCGCAGGAGCCGGAGCTGGGGGCGGGGGCGGAGATGAGGGCCAGGGGCACGGGGGCGAAGCCGAAGACGGGGGCAGAGCCGGAGGAGCCGCAGGAACCG
>NW_026267241.1:428949-441543 GCF_000697945.3 Frankliniella occidentalis
TGGAGGAGCCGCAACCGCCGCAGGAGGGGGCAGGTGCGCTGCCACCGCAGGGGGACGGCAGGCTGAAGCTAGGCAGGAAGATGGGCAGTGCTGGGGGGCCATGGCACGCGGGTGGGGCCGGGGGGCCGCAAGGGCGGAGACATCCAGCCTGGAAAGACGCATGAAGATAATCAATGGATTATTGTGTACAGTTACGTTCGTTAAACTTGATTTCCTAAATCAGCCTTTTTTTACGGCTATAATCAAAATCAAAATCTCACCTCACTCAGGCCCACGACGGCGGCGGCCACGATCAGGATAACTGAGACGGCCCTCATGGTGTCGAGAGAGATCTGCTTCCCCTCCGGACAGTTTGATCGGATGTGATGCACCGGTGCTGGCCGCATAGCGTTTTATAGCGCTTCCCGCTTTTCGGCCCATCGATACGGACTCGGCCCAGGTTGCGTCCGGAGGAGGCCCACCCTCGTCGGCTGTCGCCATCTGGGGCTCCAGCGGAAAAGAAGAGCGCACACCGATGTGCCCATTTCGGACGCCGTACGTCAGCCAGCGTCGATCGCACCTACCGGCGTGCGGTCTGTTTGTAAACAGCGCCCGCGTGACAAGGCCCTCGAACGGGCGTGTATGGAATTTTGGAATTTCCAGAAACTTGGAATTGTGACGTGGATTGTTTCACGTTTCAAGTTGCACTTGGCCGCTTTCAAGGTCACACGCCGTTGCACTGCACTGTCACTCTCTAGTAGTGGTACGCATAAAATATTGATTTCTCTTCATCCTTTTCATATGACGTTAGGAGAGAAGATTAGGACCATATCGTTAAGTTCCGTAAAAATTTTATTAAATGTATATTGACAACACAAGTGCTTTGTCAGCTTTGTACCAAAATCAACAATCAGCTGCTACGAGGTAAAAAAAATAATAATCAAAAAAACAAGATTAGAAAGGAATAAGTTAGTCATCAGGTCGCTTCGAAGCTCAGCAGGTCCAGGTGGGCCCCGGAGGGGCGGGGGTGGGCGCGCCGGGGACGTGCAGGACGGGCGGCGGGCATAGCTGGCAGGGCAGGCCGGGGGCGGGCGCGTAGAGCTGCACGTGCTGCCCCCAGGGCGCGGGGGCGGGGGCGGCGGGGCCCGAGGCCGCCGGCGACCCCCAGACGGGGTGCTGCTGTTGCTGCTGAGGCACGAGGCGGAGCCCCCAGAGGGCTGCCGGGAGAGGCGCGGGGAAGCGCTGCTGCTGCGGGGGCGGGGCGGGCCACGCGGCGGGGGCCATGACGTGCAGGGGCGGCAGCGGCGCGCGCAGCATCACGTGCCTCTTGTGGGGCGCGGCGGGCGCGGGGGCGGCGGGGCGCAGGTGCAGCGCGCAGCCCACGAACTGCTTCCAGGCGGGCGCGACCGCGCCGTGGTCGTACCTCGGCCGGAAGTTGTTCCTCCGAGGCTGCACCGTCGTCGGCCTGCGATGGCGGGCGTGAGCAGCGTCGCCCTTCCCTGCGGACTCCTCGTGGAGGAGGCCGCCGTCGTCGTTGAGGGGCTGCTGGTGCTCCGCGGACCGGGTGTGGACGGCGGACGTATCGGGAGCCGCCAGGATATGGGTCGGCGTCTCGGCGTGGACGGCGTCACCGAGGAGCTGATTCAACGGCACGGTGGCGTCTGACGCACTGCTCACGTCCAGGACGCCGTCGACAACGACCCTCCCTGCTTCGGGGTACGACTCGCTCAGGTGGTCACCGGCAGGATTCGCGTGGCTGCTCCCATCCACGTCCATTGGCGGTGGGCCTGCGTCGATCTCCAGACTGTCCCCGTCGTTCGCGTCTGCCACGCGGGCCGCGGACTCCATGGCGGCGATCTGGTCGGGCGGGGCGGATGAGCTCTGCAAGGGAAGGAAAGGAAGCGGCGCTGTAAGGACCTCAGTTTCATCGGTTTCATAGGAGGATGGGAGGACACGGGAAGGGGAGACATAGCGTTGTTACGTTGCGAACGGGCGAAGGCTTTTCTTCACCAGTTGCCACCCCCTCCCCATAGCTACGCCGCTGCCGCTGCATACGTCGGCCAATGGCGTCAGCATCGCGCGGCCCGCGTACGAAAACACGCGTGAGAGGGAGAGAGACGGGGCGCACGACGCAGCACTTCTCCACCCCTGCGCCCCTCGGGTGGGAGTGCGACAGAGCGCTGCGTTACTCACCCCGTTGCGAGCGGTGGCGGCGGCGGTGGCGGCGAAGGCGGGGGCGACGGGGGCGACGACCTGCTGCTTCGCGGGGACGGGCGTGGCGGCGGGCGGCGGCGGCGACGACGGAGGGGCGGTGGCCAGGCGGACGGTCAGGGCGACGAGCGCGAGCAGTGTCACCGCCGCGACGACTATCAAGGTTGTGCGCGTCAGGGCCGCCGCCCCGGGGCAGAGCCGGCAGAGCGCGCCGCACGGCCCGCGGCCCGAGTCGCCCGCCGCCGCGCCCGCAGCGCCGCCCGACTCGAGCAGGTCGAGCGCCGGCCGGGCCGCCAGCCCCGCCACCGCCAAGGTGGCCGCGAGCCTCGCCGCCGCGGCCGACGGCGGCCCCTTGCACGCGCACAGCGGGCGCAGGCACGTGTGCGGCGGGGTCATCTGATCATTCAGTCGAGCTACTGCAAAACAAAAATAGAAAACAGAAAAAAAATCAACATTTAACGACATACACTCAGTAGCGTGCCTCAGTAACACGCACCCCCAAAACACGATTATCCTTCAAGTCCTTACCTTTTTCAGCGGCGAATACTCGACCCAACAACACGTGGAGCGTCGATGCTCCCGGCGGCCGCCAGCATTTCCAACAAGCGACTCACACAAATCCAGGGCAAACCGGTCGGCAGGCGCCCTGCCCAGTGGCCGCCGGCCGCCGGGGACTTGTACGCCGTGCTTAGCTAAGCACCGAGGCGCCCCCCAAACCGAGCAGAATTTAGAAAGGTGCTCGGGACTCGGCTCGGTGGAATACCAGCGAACGTCATTTTCGCCCGCGCGGTGCGAATGGACATGGAATGCTACGGCGCGGTATTTAAAAGCGTTGAAAGGACAGTCCAGGACTGTACGGTACGTCCCACGGCCCTCTACTATTGATTGAATGAGTAGTGTTGCTGCACGGGGGGCGTGCTTGCATACCGTCGCTCATTCGAGGGGCGCCTTACGGCCCCGTGCGGGTATGCAACCCATACGTACGGCTGCCATCCGGGACAGTATTGAGAAGGAAAGACCAGGAAAGACTGGCGGAAGGGGCGGACTGGGGCTGGGGCGTCAGGGGCCCGGCGGGGGTTTTGCCTACATACAGTTGACAGGGGCAAAACGCCTTGAAGGGCCTCGTAGGCCCCGATTGATACCTTTACAGTCCCCCCCCCCCCACCTCCCTGGCCAGTGGGCTGCCCCACAGGCCGCATCCGTGAGGCTTACCCAGTGCGGTGCGGAGCCGGCCGCGCGTCTAAGTCTCAGCCGGAGAGACACACTAAGGTAGGCAATTCACGGCCCATTACTCTGAATGCAGGCAATCTTTAGCCTCAGCCCTTTCTCGCCCTGGGACATCTGGCCCCAAATTGAGCCGGAGATAAGCATCAGCAGAAAAACGTCATATAGGAGCTAGTAGAACTCGGGTAAACCCAGGGAAACGGATAATAATGCAAATTTCAGCGTACCACCAAACTCACAGGAGTCAAACGAGACGTCGAAAACTGAGTCAGCTGCAGATGTGGGCCGCGTGGCGCCACCACCGCACCCTACTCTCTCACATCTGCGCAAGATGCTGACCGGGGTCCATTTTCTCCTTTTACGAAATTGTAAACACCTGCCTTTGTCTTATGTGTTGGGGTCAGCATCTCTGAGATGAGTATAAAACGCGAGCCTGGCCCAGTGGGTGGTCATTCGTAACATGTCCAGCACTTCGACCACCGACTCGCATCGCAAATAACCAGCAGGTATGTAGCGCCGTGGCACAATGAAGAACCTAGGGCCGGGGGGGGGGGGCTAACAGTGATTATGCTTTGGAGCAACGAACGATCCAATGGCCACAGGTATAGAATGATATGTGATTTCTCAGTTCTTACCCCTATGTTTTGTTTTCCTGCATCCAGGATGCTGCACCCAAAGGACTCCAGAGAGTAGCCGCCGGGGGAGGCCCCCCGAAATCTCTCGAGCCGCATATCGCGGCCTGGGCCCGACAACGACGGTGCAGCACCACGAACGATGATGACGCCATCGGCCGCAGGCCACAGGGCCGCCGCTACAGGAGCGTGGGGGACAGCGCACAGCCCCTCGAGGAGCACCAGGCAACCAGGCGGAGCAGCTGCCTGACGACGACCGTCATGACAGCCGTCTTCTGTTTCATCTCGAGCGGTCATCATCGAAGTCAGCACCGTTATCATCTCATCATTATCATCATCTCATCATCATATCATCATCATCATCATCATCATCATCTCATCATCATCATAATTCTCATGGTCATTATCCTCATGCCATCATCATCGCATTATTTTCACAGACCATTTTCACCTCTTAAATCAGTGTCTCTCATCCATTCGACCATCCCCGACTCGCCCCACTCTCATCTTTTTCATCTCATTCATTATCACCAAAATCATCCCCGACTTTTCTTCATTCAATTAATTGCACTATCATTATCAAATCCAAATTTAAAAACAGCAGAACTTTGGAAATTGTTTTTAAAATTTTTCGAAAAAATTAATCTAAGATGCTCTGATGTTTGATTTCATCTAGTCCTTATAATGATATGTTTGTGTCTCGGTGTGCTTCAACCCCTCATCAAAATAAAAGAAATTTGAAAAGTTACGGCTATACTGTTGTTCTGTACCTTTCGATAGCTCACGTCCATACTGTCAGTTGGGAGATACAGGATTGCACGCATTTAAAACGACACAAGTAAAAACTGGCACACAAATTTATTGTTATCATTTTTTTCAAATAAATAGGTTACTCTTCTTTGGGTTTCATATGGCGTTGAAAGAGGATGGCAACGACTATGCAGACGGCGAGCTGCACGAACACCACGCCGGCCACCGCGGTGGAGCTGAGGCCCGAGCCGCAGCAAGTGCCCGAGGCCGAGGGGGTGGCGGCGGGGGCGGAGCAGGCGGCGGGAGCTCCGACGCTGGGGTTGGGGCAGGTCGCGGGGCCGGCAAAGGGGTCGACGTCGACCTCCTGGGCGAAGGCGGCTCCCAACAACTGTGGCAGAGAAATGATAGGAAACTACATATATATGAGGTTGGCCCACAAAAGTAACATTTCAAGTAAAACAAAACGAGGAAATCAGTGCACTGCATGAGCGCCTGCGGTCAACCAACCCACCACCAGTCTACAATCTCAAGTAAACAAAACGCAAAGTCTTACCGTCAGATATAGACAGAGTAGAGCGAGCGCTGCCATGCTTTCGGTGGTCCGCGGCACAAAAGGCCGCCGGCCGCCCAGCCGTTGCCTTTATACGCCTCCGATAGGCCGCCGATGTTGGACGCGCACCGCGGAGACGGAGTGGACACCCGCGCATACCGTCCCGCCACACACGCGGCCACACAAGTAGCCGGATGCGTTAAGGCATCGTGAACATACGCTCCCCCGAGGAGACGAGGGGTACAAATATCATGCCCCCTGCCCCCCCCCCTCAATTTAGCTTAAGACAAACATCACAGCTCATTGGGGAGGGGTGGGGCATTATATTTGTACCTTAGGTCCCGTAGTGAGATCGAATGGTGGTCCTGAACCTGAAGGGGTCATGGTATTTGTATTCCCCACTAGGGAGGGGCAACGGGAGGAGGGAAGGGGCGGGGTAGTACGCGCACGTAGTAGTATGGGCGAGCTGCCTGCATGACGCACGGTACGAGTCCATCTCGAGGCGAGGGAGACCGGGCGCGTCGAGGCCGCCTCCAGGCTTACCAGGCCACCAGGCCGACACCTGAGCAGGGGGTTTCCTTCGCACTACGAGGGGGTCAAGCTCGCGCACCGCTGTCACCGCCGCTACCACCACCACCTCCTTCGGCCAGGCCCCGACAACCGACACACGAGGGGAGTGCGAGGGTGTTGATGTTGATGTTCTCGACGACGGATCTATAAAACCTGGAGCGTCTTTGGGCGCGGCGTTAGAAGTCGCCATGGATCCGTCCGCCTCCGCCGCTCTGACCGTGGCCTTGTTATTTCTGCTTGGCTGCAGCGCGGCCCCCCCGCTCCCGGCCCCGCCCCCGCCGTCCGTCCCGTCCGTAAGTAGCACGCGCATCGGCATTCAGCGAAAGGGGACCCGCCCACCCGCCCTAAGGGGGACGGGCCTCAATCACTAAGTTTTATTTCAGGTTGTTTTTTTTCAGTGTTTTTTTTTGTGAGTCTTTTTTTTTTTTCAAAATTGTACCCATTGTCATCAGTGTTTTCGTTTTCAGCCAGTAAGCGAAACATCCACCCCGACCGCGTCTGTTCTGCCCAATGCCGAGGTAAAGTCATTTTACATCTTTTTCTAAAGTTTTATTGATTTTGCACATACACTGCGAGCGTCATTTGTTATTCACGGCTGGTGCCCCCGCAGCCCGTCGTGGTGTTCGGCTCCGGTCGCAGCCTGCCCGTGTCGGCGCACCGCCGCGTCCTGGACGCGCTGCACGGCCCGGGGCCGCTGACGGTGCGGCTGGCGTCGGGCGAGGAGCGCACCTTCTCCTCCGGCGCGGACTACGTGGCCGAGGCGGCGTCGCCGGCCGGCGCCGAGCTCCGCGGCGCCCAGTTCATCGTGCCGGCCGAAGCCTTCCCCTGCGAGGTGGTTGCCGACATCCTGGAGATCGACTTCGCGCAGCGGACCTACCTGGTGCTGCCCGGCGGCGAGACGGTGCCCTACATCCGGTACATGGACCAGCACGAGGCCGGCGTCGTCTCGCACTACCCAGAGCACGGCGTCGTGCCCCCACTGCTCCACCACCTCCAGCACGACAAGCAGGACACCGGCGCCGTAAGCTACCCGGGCAGCAACCCCTACCAGCACCAGCCGCTCTACCACAAGCAGCCCGCCGTCTACGACTGGCTCACCCCCTTCGCCGCGGACGTGCCCCAGGACCAGCTTCAGGTTTGCAGAGCGTTTCCGATATCGGCTGCTTGGAACGTGTCTTTTTATGGCTTAAACATCTCCTAGCTCCTTCACCAAATCCTTCTTTTCTCCCCCCGGCAGGTGGCGCTGGGTGGCACGCAACGGTTAAGCATGAAGGTGCACGACGCCGTCCTGGAAAGTTACGAATCCGAGAAGCCCATCAACGTGGACCTGGCGTCGGGGAAGCACGTGACCGTGAAGACGTACGACGAGCTCATCTCCAAACAGGTGGACCCGCGCTACATCTGCGCCCAGGTGTCCCTCGCGGGTGGCGTCAAGGTGCCTATCGCGACCTACCGCGCCGTCGTGGACGCCCACAAGCACAAGGGCGTCTATGTCGTGGACCCCGACGACCACCGGATGCTTTACTCGGAGTACATAGAGCAGCGCAAAGTGGCAAAGAAGGCCAAGAAAGACAAGAAGAAGCACGAATAAAATGGCTGGAAGAGGTGGTGTGGGACAGAACTATTTTTTTAAAAAAGACATCGCAAATTGAGACTTGAAACACCTGACTTGAAGACTAATAAAACGGAGCTTCAGTCGTAAGGTCGCCTGTGGGGAAGGAGGGTAGGCCACCCGCCCAACTCCTAAACGCCTGCGAACTCAGAGTAGGCAGACCCGTCACACACCAGAGACCGCTGGGTTGCCCACCCAACAGGCGCTTATTGTGAGAGAAAAGGACGCTAAAGTCTTACTAGTACTGTTTCGAATCATTGTCTTGATTCAAAATATGTTTTGTTATCACATCTTCAAACTGCAAACTGAATGTTGCGGCATTTCTTGAAAGATAAGCTAAATGAGGAAAACAAATAGAACTCTGTTAAGAATTTATTTACATTTTTAATGTACATACTTCAGAGTTATTTTTGTTTAACTATGTACCTGTCTGTAAAAAATATCATTAAAACTAATTTATTGTCCACTGTCCTTCGATTTTCCTGGCCTCAGTTCGATTGGCGGTTGCGAATGTTGTCCGCCGCAGTGTGGGCTTGACTGGATGCGGTCATGTGCGGTGACCATACGGTTGGCCCACGCGGTGACCTGGACGCAGCGTGGTGCTGAGGGGCACCGGCGAGGGCGGGGTAGGACCCGGCGCTAGGGGCGGGCTTCCACGCGGGGTTCGGGGGCGGCGGCCGTGGCGTGGAGGAGTCGGCCAACGGCGGCCTTTGATCCCGATCTGGTGACCGAGATTCTTCCGGACTTCCAGTCGGGGAGGTGACATTGGTCTCGCGAGCCCGGGGCGGCGGGGTCGTCGTCGGCGACCTGGACGTGACGGCTGGCGACCACACGTGCGGTGTGCCGTGGTGCCGGCTGGGCACCAGGCCCTTGGGGAACAGCGCGCGCAGCCATGCGGTCATTTCGGCGCGCCCGGCGAGCTCGTGAAGGGCGCGGGTCGTGCCGTCGGGAAGCTCCAGGATCGCCCTGGTGCGGCCGGGGTTCTGGGCGCTGCGCACCACCTGGCAGTACGTCGTGGCGGGGACGGTCGCGTGGGCCGACACACGCACCTGCACGGGGGACTTCCGGGCGGACCGCTCGAACTCGCCGAAGTCGGAGCTGGCAATGCGCGCACCCGACGGTGAGAGCACGTTCCTCCAGGCGCCCTGCAGGTAGTGCTCCAGGATGAGGCGGTAGTCGCGCACCGGGACTCGGGTGCGGTCGTCAAGGATCACGATGCCTATGGGCCGTGCGAGGTTGGGGTTCTGCACCCAGGACGGCGGCGCGTTGCTGCGAGTGGGTCGCATGGGAGGCTCCTCATCGTGCTCGTTGTCGTGCTGCTCCCAGGACGGGTCCCAGAGCATCGGATGGTCCCAACCGTGGTGAGGGGTCGCCTGCTGGCCTTGGGGGTCGTGCTGGCCTTGGTGGTTGTACTGGTACTGGCCTGGGTCAGTGTGCTGGCCTTGGTGGTTGTACTGGCCTTGATGGTTGTGCTGGCCTTGGTGATGTCGCTGGTGGCCCTGGTGGCCCTGGTAACCTTGGTGCGCACGGTCGTGGGGCGCGGGCAGGGGCTGCTCCCATCCCGGTGTAGTGGGCGCGGGGGCGTTGCTCCACTCGTATTCTTCGGCGGCGCTTGGGTCCCATCCAGGTGTAGAAATCACTTGCTGTTGGTCAGGGATCGCGTCCTGGTGACCAGGGATATCCATTTGTGGGTGGGTTGGCATTGCTGGCTGCTGATATGGAATCACGGGCGGCTGTTGCATTTGATGGTAGTTTGGAAACACCCCATTGTAGTTATCGCTCACTTGCTGAGGGGGTGGCAAAACTGGGTACTGATGAGTTGGCGGCGCCGGCTGGTATGGGGGCGGAACTGGCGGTTGGTGGGGTGTCACTTGGTGGTAGGTTGGCGGCACTGGTTGCTGGTTCCATCCGGGCGACGACGGGCTGCCATAACCCGCGGGTCCCCAGGCGCCGCCATTCTGGTAGGGAGGCCAGGACGGCGGCGATCGCGGGTACGACGGGGAAGTCCAGTACCCCTGCTGCTCCTGCGCGGGGTACTGCTGCTGCCAGGCACAACCCTGGGGAGAACACAGAGAACAGCATTCTGATAAGAGCTGTCGGGCACTCAAAAGACTCAAAAGGACCGGAAGAAGAAGAAGAAGAAGAAGAAGAAGAAGAAGAAGAAGAAGAAGAAGAAGAAGAAGAAGAAGAAGAAGATGAAGAAGAAGAAGAAGAAGAAGAAGAAGAAGAAGAAGAAGAAGAAGAAACTTACCCCGCACACGATGATGGCGAGACAAAAACAAAACAATCCTTTCCCAGCAGGGTGGCAGAGTGGCGGCGTCGACGCCATGGTGCAGCAGCGGGGCTGGGCGGTCCGGTTGTGTTGCTCCAGGCCGAGCTAGGAGCCGTTTGCGGCAAGGCGAGCCCGGCCCGGGGGGCAGGCCCGGGGGCAGGCCCGGGGCCAGGGGCCCCCATTGTGCGCTGTGCTTACGGATGCTGAGTGGGCCGCGGGCGCAGGGAGAGATGCTCAAGTAAGCACTTGACCGAGAAGGGGGTGAGGCAGGCGCAGCTGCGCCGCAGCGGCAGCGAGGGGTCGCGACACGTACGGGAAGTGGCACCACGGATTCGTCCTATTAGGCGTCATGTTAAGGACCTGAGACCTGAGGTGAAGTGGTTAGCGCGTCGTGTTCATAAAAATCAGTTTTAATTTCTTTAGAGCTTTTTTTTTACATTAAAAATTTGTCTGCAGTTTAAAACTACTATCGGCAAATAATCGGTCATGAAGAGGGGTTGGGGTGGGGGTGAGGTCGTCCACACGTGGAAAGACAATGGGCGGAACAGCGACACGGTCGGGCGACGTCTCATTGTGCTCGAGATTTGAACGCAGATTTGGACGCACGCCACACGCGTCCCCCAAATCGTGCAGACGACACCTAAACACGGCCCCAGGCGGGCGCACTTTGAGATTTAAACATGGCAATTTGAAGTCGAGGTTTGACTCGCCCACAATAAGTATGACACTGGTGGTGGGCGGACGTTTAGTTACTATACGCGCGCGTGCAGCCATGACAAGGATCGTCGCCGTGGCGGGAGCGCTCGCGCTGCTGCTGTGGCTGCAGGTAAGGACGACGAGGACCATTGTTTCAGGACTCGAGTGGACATAAAGAGACCCAGGAGAGTGTCTTTTTTTTCATGAATATTTTAGAGAGAAGTTCAAAGAAACCAACAATTTTCTGAGACAGGTACAGCGGTTCGGTTTTCGATATACAGGATGGTCCATCCGCGCCCTTCTCTTTTCTGGTTATACTGTACCGGATGCAAGTGTGCGTGCGGCACCAAGGCGCCTTTGCCTTCTGCGAGTATGCAACCCGTCCGCACGTCTGCATACGGGGCAGTATAACCAGGAGAAAGAACCCCTCCCTGTATTTATTTCGTCATTCACCATTTGTCAAAATTAAAACTTGTCCCTTCCACTTTAAAACAAGTGCAGCTATCAAATCATGTAACACGCGTGAGAAGTGAACGTGTTTCAATTCAGTTGTTAAAATGTTGTAAATTAAAAGTGTGTTTGCCATCGTGAGGGCTTGGTGTGGCTAAAACGCGCCGCGTTTCTCACAGCGTATTTAGTTGGACCGTTGCAGACTGCACACACGTGCACATTAAAACACAATCGTTTCGCAACGTTTGCATTTGTTTAGGGCGACAATTTTGATGTAGGGACACCCCCATCGTATGATATTAAAGAGAGATGTTCCCGTGAAAGTTGAAGATTTGACCTGTTGTTCTAAATCGGAGCGTATCTGTTCATTAGCCCGCTGCCTGCCATGTGATCCGCGTGCTGCCCTCTGTGGAGGATCACGACTGCCACCCCGCGCCACAACCGTCCATGTTCGGGGGCGTCTACGGGGCCGGCGCCTACAGGGCAGGCGCCTACGGAGCCGGCGCCGGGGGCTACTACATGCCCGCCATCAGCTACGTCATGCCTCTGTTCGCCGCGCCGCCGCCGCCCATCGCACCCAGCGTCGAGGAGGCCATCCTGCAGCAGCTCGTCGACGCCGAGAAGGAGAGGTGCCGCGCCCAGGAGCACACGCTGACCACCGAGCACCCTCCGACCACGACGGAGCAGGCGCCCACCGCCGCGCACGCGCCCACCACCGAGCACGCGCCCACCACCGTGCACACGCCGACCACCGAGCACACGCCCACCACCGAACTCCCGCCGACCACCGAGCACCCAGCTACGACCACCGAGCTCCCTCAAGTGCACGTCGAGGTGCACAACCACAGCGTCACAGTGCACGAGCACGGTCACGGCGGAGGTGAGCACGAGGTCGTCGCGCACGAGCCGGAGGTGGTTCACGAGGAGTCGCACGAAGTTACCTACTACGACGAGAACGCCCACGACATCCCCGAGGACGAGCCCGAGGACGAGCCTGAGGACGACTATGAAGACGAGAGCGGGGAAGCCGATCATCGGAAGACGCACAGCACCACCAAACACCACCACGGTGAGCCCGAGGACTACGACGACTCCGAAGAGGACCACACTTCAACTTCCGGACACCACGACTTCATCGAGTACTACCGAATCCCGGCCTCCCACTTCCACGCCAAGACGACCAGGCGCGGAACCTCCAACCCGTACGCGCACTACGTCCGCAAGCACCTCCCGGTGGAGGAGTCGTCGTACTCCTCGAGAAGCAGGAAGACGACCAGGGGGCCCAAGCACAAGGAAACGGATGTAGAACAGCCACACCGTCAGACTCCGAGCAGAAGAAGGAAGTCGAAAACCACAACGGAAGAGGCGCACTCTGCCCCAAGCCACAAGACGTCGAAGAAGACTACCACGACGTCACCGAGGCGGTCCGCCGATGACCATGATCAGCATCAGCAAAGCTCAACAAAACGCCGAAAAGTTACCAAAATTACCAGAACACACACAACACACCATGAGCCCACCCACACGGAGGAACACACCCACACTGCACATCCAGATACAGGGAAGACAACCACAAGCACGAAGCAGCAGTCCGGTCACACGGTAAGGAAGACGGACCACAAGTACAACGTCACCCCCCAGCCACACC
>NW_026267241.1:443931-449435 GCF_000697945.3 Frankliniella occidentalis
GCCTCCACAAGCAAGCAGGGGTCGACTGACGGTCACGTCGAGAAGGTGCAAGCGCATGAGTCCAGCGCCAGTCAGCAGCAGCAGTCCGCGCACGCCGAGGCTAAGAAAGCTGAAAATGATAAACATACTCAGGCCGGAGTCACTGGCGAAGTGCATGCCGCTGGCGGGCACGTCGAAGTGAAATCGGACGTTAAGTCGGGCGGTTCGGAGTCGCACAGCGGCTCTGCCAAGGAGGCGAGTTCATCGGGATCGAGTGCTGCTAAGGCCAAGAGCGACACTGAGGTGTCCCAGGATGGCGTCAAAGTGAGCTACGAGTCCAGCAGTTCCACTCAGGGTGGCTCCGAGTCCCAATCCAGCTCGTTCAAGAGTGAAAGTGGCGGGTCGTCGGAAGTAGAAGTCGTCATGGAGTACAGCGAGGAATAAACTTATAAATAGTTTTGATGGTGATATTGATTAGCTTCACAAAATGTAGTACAATCTTTCGTGCAGAATTAATTCATTGCATCATCATATCATACATGTCAAGAGTATTTCCTAAATAAAAGTTTACGAAAAGTATACTTGTGTTATATCTTTAGCAGATGATGGCACCTTACACACTAAGACTAAACATTATACATTCGTAAAGGAAGGTTTTCTAAATAAATTGCACGTCAATGCGATGAAATGTGTCTCCCAGAACTAAATATATTCCCTCTCCGGTCCTGTTCAAAACGTTAGGAAATACAAAGAGGTAAAAGTAACAGACGGATATTGTTTTTGCAAAGAGAAAGTGAGGAGAGAAGTAGAAGGGGGCACACCAATGTTCATGCTTTGTGGGCAGGTCAACGTGTCAATCAAATGTACTTTTGATGTTTTCTAAAAATTAAACATTATCTGGCATTGCAAGTTTTTTTTTTAAACTCACGAATATGTCAATGTGGTCATGGTTGCGCGGTGCCAGTGCGAGTCGGGATGCACGCGGCGCGGCACGCGAAGCAATCCCCTCCCCTCCCCCTTTCCTCCCCCGATCCATTCCGCTTGCCTAAGGGTATTATTATTTTATTGTATGTTATGTGTTCTAGTGGGAAACGTATTATCTGATAAATAATGTGGAGTGCTGTGCAAGTCCCAAAGCGTCTCTCCCCACAGACTAGTGAAGAAAGCTACATTTTACAAAATATTATTGTTGTTTTTTTGCCGGCCGAAACGTATTTTTCTTTTCAATTTCCAAGTCACATTATTTTCTTTATCCTGGCGTTTGAACGTCATTTTTTGGAGGGGATGTTCCACGTTTTGGAGTAAGTAAAACTAGTAAAGTTTTGTTATCAATAATTTATTACAATTATCACACTTCTCGACAATCAACCATTCATCTCTTTCACATTTTCTCACCCCTTCAACAGCTCACAATTACTGGCAAGGACAGGGTTGGGCGCTGGCGTACTGGTTGCTGCTGTACCTGACGGCGTTCTGTACGTTCTGTACGTACTGGCCG
The DNA here is from genome assembly GCF_000697945.3 of Frankliniella occidentalis. Classification (NCBI taxonomy): domain Eukaryota; kingdom Metazoa; phylum Arthropoda; class Insecta; order Thysanoptera; family Thripidae; genus Frankliniella; species Frankliniella occidentalis. Next base: position 445,409 of record NW_026267241.1, read on the forward strand.
TGCTGGCTCTGGCTACCGCTGCTGCTGCTCGACCCGGCGCCGAGCTTGGTGCACAGGGTGTTCTGCGACTGGGGCGAGGGGTTGTAGGTCACCTGGGCGGTGAAGGACCCGTCCGCGTTGTACACGGTCTTGACGGGCACCGTCAGCACCGAGCCGTCGGGGGACACGATGTTCTCCCAGGTCACCTTGGTGTAACCCTCCTTGGCCGGGGCGGCGCTCTGGTGCTGGACCGAGGACGAGGACGAGAAGCTGCCGCTATTGAAGTTGCCCTTGGAGCAGCTGCTCTTCTCGACGACGTAGGTCTTGCCGTCAGCGCCCCTGATGAACTCGTACTCTGTGCTCGAGGACTGGCCCCACTGGGTGCCGCTGGGCGCCTGGCCGTTGTTTCCCCATGTGGTCTGGCTGGTGCCGCTGCTGCTGCTGCTGCCTTGGCCGTCCTCACCGCCTGGGTAGGATTTGGGCACCAGGAAGGTGTTGCCGCTGCCGTCGGTGATGACCTTGTACTGGGACTGCGACTGCTGGTTGTAAGCGGACTGCTGGTTGTTTGCCGGCTGGTAGGCGGGGGTGCCGGGCTTGTACCCGGAGGACCCGGAGGAGGTCGACGATTTCTGAGAGTCGTCCACGACGTACGCCTGGATGGTGTTGCCGTTCGAGTCGGTCAGGGTGACGGGCTTGAGGGATGAGCCGGCGTTGGTGGCGCTGCTGCTGCTGCTGCTGCTGCTGCTGCTAGCGGAGGCGGTCGCCTTCGATGATCCGGAGGGGGATGAGCCGGAAGTCGAGGATGAGGACGAGGCGGATGAGGAGGAGGAGGTCGAGGAAGAGCCCTGGTTTTTGGGGTTAACGGGGACCAAGTGCGTGTTGCCATACTTGTCGACCACCTGCTTGTAGACCACGTTCACGTTGTTGTTGTTTGTCGACACGATGGTCACGTCGCCGTTCTTGTTGATGACGTACTCGGGGTTGCCGGTAGAGGGAGCGGGCGTCGTCGTTGTGGTCGTCGACGTGGTCGAGGATGATGAGGAAGAGGAGCCAGAGCCCGGGACAATCTTACCGGTCTTGGTGATGTAGTACGAGAAGTCGACGGACTGATGTCCGTTCAACTGCGACAGGTTCATGACCTTGCCCTCCTTGGTGATGCCGAACTGGGCGTCGCTGGGCATCTTGGAGGACGAACCACCGTTGCCGCCGTTGGCGCCGTTGGTGTGCTGGGCGGGGATGGGGACCCTCACGAGCTCACCAGCCGCGTTGTACGTGAAGTAGTAGTTGTTGGTAGAGTGGCCGGGAGTGCTGCCGCTGTTCCCGGAGTAGGAGGGGGTGGTCGTTGAGGTGGTTCCGGATGAACCGCTGGTTGAAGAGGGAGTGGTTGAGGGCGCGGCCGTAGTCGTCGTGCTGCTGCCGCGGCCGCCCTTGGAGAAGTTCATCACCTCGCCGGTGTTGGTGATGCCGAACTGGATGTCCTTGCCCTTCCAGTCGCCGGAGGACGGGATGGCGTGGCCGTCTCCTGTGATGAAGTACACGAACACGGTCTGGCCAGAGGTGGACCCGGTCGAAGAGCCGGAGCCTGTCGTGGTGGGGGTGGCAGTAGTGGTCTCGCCCTGGCCGTAGCCGGAGCCGGAGCTAGTCGTGGTGGAGTCACCTCCGTTCTGGTTGCTTGACGGAGTGGTGCTGGAGGAGCCGCCGTACTGGCCGCCGTTCTGGCCTCCGTTCTGGCCGCCGTTCTGGCCGCCGGACTGGGTCGTGGAAGAGCCGCCGTTTTGGTTGTAAGATGAAGGCGTGGTGGAGGAGCCGCTGCCGCCCTGGTTGCCGGACTGAGTGGTGGAGGAGCCGCTGCCGCCCTGGTTGCCGGACTCGGTGGTGGAGGAGCCGCTGCCACCCTGGTTGCCGGACTCGGTGGTGGAGGAGCCGCTGCCGCCCTGGTTGCCGGACTTGGTGGTGGAGTCGCCGGGCTGCTCGGTTGTGGTGCTGGAGCCGCTGGAGCTGCCAGACTGGTTGTTGTTCTTGGTGTGCTTCTCGGTGTTGGTGCTGTGCGAGCTGGAAGAGCTGGACGAGGCGCTCGAGGTCTTGCTCACGGTGTTGCCGGAGACGACCTTCTTGCTGGACGCGGAGGCTGAGCTGGCGTCACTCTTCTTGTCCTCCTCGCTCTCGTCCTCGGACACTTCGGACACGCTGCCGTCGGCGTTCACGACCTTCTTGGTGTGCTGGTGGTTCTTCTTCTTGTTCGCCGAGGAGGCGGCCGCTGCCGCAGCGGAGGACGACTTGATGGAGCCGTCGGCTGTCTTCTTGTCGGACGAGGCCGAGGCGGACTTGGCCTCGGCGTGCTTCTCCTCGGTCTCGCTCGTCTTGTCGGACTCGTCGACCTGCTTGGGCTGCGCGGTGGTGGTCGTGGTGGAGTCGGAGTCGTAGCCCTGGCCGGAGCCCTGGCCGGAGCCCTGGCCGGAGCCCTGGCCAGACCCGCTGCCGCTACCGGAGGGCTTGGCGGTGGTAGTGGTTGATGCGTCGCTGCCGTTGTCGCTGCCGTTGCCGGAAGACGAGGACGAAGATGACGAGGACGAGGACGAAGAGGAGGAGGAACCGCTGCCGGAGGGCTTGGCAGTAGTGGTGGTTGCGTCGCTGCCGCTGCCGTTTCCGTTTCCGCTTCCCTTGCCGCCGTTTGAGTACGAGGACGACGAGGACGAAGACGAGGACGAGGAGGAGGAGGACGAGGTAATCAGGGGCTTGGTCTCGCCGTTCGGAAGCTTGATCTTCAGCTGGTTGGTGCGGTAGTTGTTGACGATGTTGACGTAGCTGTCGGCGTGGATGCCAGCCCCGTTGTCCAGGAGAAGGATGGCGCTCGGGGAGTTATTGGCGATCTGCGAGATCTCCTCCAAAGAGTTGACCTCAGTCATCTTGCCGTTGGGCAGGATGACCTGCACAGCCTTGTGGGACTGGATGGTCTTGACGACGGAAAGGTAGTCGTTGTACGCAATCTCTGTGCCGTCCGGCAGGACGACCTTGAGGTTGGAGGTCGCGGAGTTTGAGGACGACGACGTCGATGACGAAGATGAGGAGGACGAGGAGGAGGACGACGACGACGACTTCTTGGAGTTGGAATCGGTCTTGGAGTCCACGATAAAGTCACTGAGTGGCTGCACATCTCCGTTGGGCAGTTGCACGTAGTACTGGGTGCCGGCCTTGTCGGAGTCGGTCTTGCCCGCGCCGCAGCTGCTGGCGCTGTTGCTTACGCTGAAGGCGTTGACGGCCGACTGCTGCTGGCCGAACGCGGACTGGAGGCTGTTGGCCAGGGGGTTGTTGGGCAGGTGAGCCTGGCCGCCGGGGTACATGTAGTAGAAGGGGTTGACGGGCAGCTGGGCGTGGCCGCCGTAGAGGGCCGGGTGCGGCATGCCGCCCAGGTTGATGGTGGCGGAGGCCTGGTTCTTGTTGTTGCTGGGCGAGCGCAGCGCGTCGCTGACCTGGGTCAGTGCCTTGCCGGTGCTCTCGAGCAGGCGCAGGACCTTCTTGTTGCAGGCCGGGCTGACCTCGTGCTCCCCCTGAACCTGGTCACAGGGGCAGAGGCCGCCAGCGGCCACTCCGACGGCAGCGCCATGGGCGCGCTGGAAAACGACGAGGAAAAAAATACGCGTGTCAGAAAAAATAAAAACGGCAGGGTAGGGGGGCGTGTGACAGAGTAAAGTGCATATCGTGAAGAAAAAGCCTCAGTCGTCCATTTTCTGTCTTCGTCAGCTCAGAGGGAACGCACGCGTATCATGAATAACCCAGGGCAAAAGGGCTAATGGTACAATAAAAAGAAATCGACACCACGATGAGCGACGGAGAAATGAGGCTATAGATGCTATTATATTTGCTTACAAATACGGGAGAAAAAGGGGGGGGGGGTAAACTCGCGATCAATGCCCGCCCGCCCTCCTCCTTGATCCTCCAGAGAAAAACGTGCAGTCAGCCGATCGGCCACTATACCAATGTAGCCTACCGCGCACTTTTGTAGTTGTACTGCAGGGCATGCAGGCGAGCGCGTGGATTTGCCCATCAC
>NW_026267241.1:449485-451010 GCF_000697945.3 Frankliniella occidentalis
CAGGGTCACGCCGAGCACCACGGAAACACTGGTAAAAATACGACCAGGGGATCTACCACCAAGCACCAGTCAAGCAGTCACAAGGACGAGCACGGCGGATCATCTACCAAGCAGTCCAGCGATAACGAGAAGCACCACGGCAACCAGGGTCACGCCGAGCACCACGGCAACCAGGGTCACGCCGAGCACCATGGCAACCAGGGTCACGCCGAGCACCACGGAAACACTAGTAAAAATACGACCAGTGGATCTACTACCAAGCACCAGTCAAGCAACCACAAGGACGAGCACAGCGGATCATCTACCAAGCAGTCCAGCGATAAGGAGAAGCACCACGGCAACCAGGGGCACGCCGAGCACCACGGCAACCAGGGGCACGCCGAGCACCACGGAAACACCGGTAAAAATACGACCAGTGGATCTACCACCAAGCACCAGTCAAGCAGTCACAAGGACGAGCACAGCGGATCATCTACCAAGCAGTCCAGCGATAAGGACAAGCACCACGGCAACCAGGGTCACGCCGAGCACCACGGCAACCAAGGACACGCCGAGCACCACGGCAACCAGGGGCACGCCGAGCACCACGGCAACCAGGGTCACGCTGAGCACCACGGAAACACTGGTAAAAATACGACCAGTGGATCTACCACCAAGCACCAGTCAAGCAGTCACAAGGACGAGCACAGCGGATCATCTACCGAGCAGTCCAGCGATAAGGAGAAGCACCACGGCAACCAGGGTCACGCCGAGCACCACGGCAACCAGGGGCACGCCGAGCACCACGACAACACTGGTAAAAATACGACTAGTGGATCTACCACCAAGCACCAGTCAAGCAGTCACAAGGACGAGCACAGCGGGTCATCTACCAAGCAGTCCAGCGATAAAGAGAAGCACCACGGCAACCAGGGGCACGCCGAGCACCACGGCAACCAGGGGCACGCCGAGCACCACGGCAACCAAGGACACGCCGAGCACCACGGACACCAGGGTCACGCTAAGCAAGGTTCAACCACCCACAAGGATGACCACCACGCAGTCAATGCAAAGCAAGGGTCGACTGCTCATAAGGACGACCACCACCTCGCATCCACTACCAAGCAGGGGTCGACCGCCCACAAGGACGATCACCACGCCGCCTCCACTACCAAGCAGGGGTCGACTGCCCACAAGGACGACCACCAAGCCGCCTCCACTACGAAGCAGGGGTCGACTGCCCACAAGGACGACCACCACGCCGCCTCCACAACCAAGCAGGGGTCGACCGCCCACAAGGACGACCACCACGCCGCCTCCACAACAAAGCAGGGGTCGACTGCCCACAAAGACGACCACCAGGCCGCCTCCACAACCAAGCAGGGGTCGACCGCCCACAAGGACGACCACCACGCCGCCTCCACAACCAAGCAGGGGTCGACCTCGCAAAAGGATGGCCAGCACAACGCCTCGACTGCCAAGCATGGGTCGACCGCCCACAAGGACGAACACAGCGCCGCCAGCACAACCAAGCAAGGGTCGACCG
>NW_026267241.1:456167-463137 GCF_000697945.3 Frankliniella occidentalis
AAAAAAACTGAGGACCTTGACTTTTCTTTGCACGAGACAGTTGGAAAGTGCTTTTTCGGACTCACCTCGAAGTGCTGGCCGCAGACGGCGATGACCAGGATGGCGACGCACCAGGTGACTGCGTTCGCCATGATGGTGGAAAGAGAGATTCCCAGGGAATGACTGCCGAGCCCGGCCGACCGATTGCTTTTATAGAACGCATGTTCCGGCCGGGGCCGGACGGTACGCGGGGTGCGGTTCCGCTCTGCCACCGTGCGTTGGGTACGCCCGTACCGGGCGGGGAGGGGAAGGGAGGGGCGGAGGGGTTGACAGCCGCCCTGCCGCGCGAGGTGCGACACCGCGACGCCGCGGCCGGCGGCGGATATCAGTTTCCAAGGCACGCGCGGCTGCGGCTATCGATTCGACTCCCGATCAAACAGTCGTGTGTTGTGAGAGGCCGCAGCAAGCGAGGGATGGGCGAAGACGCCCCGCTTCTGGGGCTGGCCGCGGCGACTCGAAGCCGCCGCGCCGTCGCCAGTGTGAGTGTGCCGTACCATCGCGGGTGAGGGGTCGTCGCCCACCGATTGGGTGTCGCCGATTACGTCATTGTTATCCGGGCATACTTTTTCACGCGGTTGCACACGCGGGTGGACTTGAGGAGCAAATAGGGGGCCCTGCCTGAAGCCTTCCCCGCCTTCGCCCCCTCCCCTCAAGAAAGTTGCAAATTTACATAAAAAGTGCGGATAGTGCGTGTAACAGACCAAAGGGGGCCTGCCAGGACGCAGGGGTGGGGTGGTTCGAAACGCGCACGATCCGATCGACAGCCGGTCCTTTTTGGTCGCCAACATCCAGGTCGAGCACTTGTTGTGTATACTTTCAGGCGTGTCGTCTGGGACCGACCGAGGTGTGGCAGGGGGATGACGCGCAGGACTGGGTCCGTAGGACATCACCCCCTCCGAAGCAGGCCGCTCGGTGGGCTAACTGTTCTGTCTTGGAGCTGTGTGTTTTATCCGCGGACTTTATGTGATTTATGTTTCATATTGCGCTGCGTAGGAGTACATGAAGGGCACAGGGACACAGGGACACAGGACACAAGCCGCCACCCCAACCTCTGAGGAGTGTGTGTGTGTGTAGGGGGGGGGGGAGACGACAAAAACCCCCGTCCAGCATTCTCCATTACAAATCACATTAATCAGATTGTCCAACGCCTCGCGGCCCTGAGCGAGGACAAGGGTCAACAAGGGTGCGTCACTACCCTACTTAAAGCTACGAGGAGTCAGCGCGCGCTCACCCGCCCAGGGCCTCGGGGCGGTCAACAAACTCGCCGGGCCCAGGCCGACGGCGGTATTTCTGAGTTTTCGCAGTTTTGAGGTATGTTTTGCACTCCGGCGCGTGCGTGACATTGGCCGTTTCCGAGAATGCGTCTAACTTGGCCTTCTGGATCGCAAACAAACGTAGAGACTGGCGCCGGCCGACCCTAACCTACGTTCTCTTTCTAACCTCAAAGCACGTCCGGTCAGTCTGGGATGTTATGATGGATTTAGTCTCAGTGAAGCCAGTGAAGCTGAAGCCACCCCGTCATTTGTTTTGGGTAATCTGATTGGTCGCTTGGTCATTCAACCAATCAGATTGCCCAAAACAAGTGATGGGGTGGCTTCAGCTTCACTGGCTTCACTGAGACTAAATCCATCATTACCTCCCGCAAAGGGTTCAAAACTTACCCAGCCTCTCTCTCTGCATCCTTGGGCTTGGGATGCCGTGGAGTGAGGTCACCTTATCATCATCAGCTACGAGCACATGTTGTCGTCCTCACAACCACTTCACTGCGCCGCCGCCGCTACGCCACGTCTAGCAACCAACTTCGCTCTCAGTCTGTGTTCATGTTCCTGGCCATGTCCTCTCATTCATTTCTCACAGCTAGATGTCGCGCCAAGTTCCAAGTCCATTCACAAATTGTCATCTGCAAACACGCCGACGACGACTGCTTATTTTGACGTGTCTCGACGCGTCGCACACTGCGCGTCGGGTCGGGGCCCGCTGCTTCGCGCACACGTTCTCTGCTGTGGAGTGGAGGCGCCTCTCGCTACGCAACCTACAGCGCAGTGCTGTCGAGTGGGCTGCCTATCCCCACGGAGCCGCAGGCTCGCCGTGACCAGCTGGCCAGACTTTGGTTGCATTGGAACGGTATCGTGTGAATGGTGTCTCTTTTATTATTTAAAAGCATAGGTACTCATCATTTACATAATTTATTGTTGAATTTACAACACAAAAATAAATACGTGGTATTTACAACTAGTTACAGAATGCAGCTAAGGATAGCACAGAGTTTTATGCAGTGGCATCGTATTTTTTCTCCCCTTTAGTTTGAATCTAATTTATCTCATTGTTTGTCAACTTATATGAAGAAAATACACATTGTCTAGTTTGCGCCACTAATTTTGTACCCCCCCCCCCCCTTTCAATCGCAGCGCGGCGATAGCGATTTCTCTCTTGCGTCGGACTGGCCGCTATGGTCCACGGATTCTTGTACCCTTAAGTGGTCGAAGTTTTGGTCATCACCACTCCTCATCCTCAGGCAGGGACGCCTCGGTCAGGATGTGTCCACCGCTGGTCCCCGCCGAGGCCGTGGCCTTCTCGGAGCTGACGGGCTGCTTCTCGATTTTGATGGAGGAGACCGATGAGGGGAACTTGGCGAGTTCAAGCGGCTCGGAGGACTCGAAGACGTCAATGTCGTCCTCGACCGGAACGGAGTAGCTCTGAACGGAGAACGCAGGCTCCTTCTCGATTGCCGAGCTCTTGACTGGGGCAGAGAACCTGCGTGCGGGGGGTTCCACCACCCTGGTGGTCGGGGCGGGCTTCTTCTGCAACTGGAAGGTGGGCTGGTCCTCGGCCGAGTCCTCGACCAGGGTGGAGAAGCTCTGGACGGCCGGGGCGCGGGCTGGGGTGGCGACCGCCGGCTTGTAGTCGACCTCGCTGGCGTACCTCTGGGGGATGACCTCGGCCGAGTCCTGCTCTGCCGAGCCGGGGGTCTCGTTGAAATCAAAGATCGCCGAGGGCTTGGCGGCCGGCGTCTGCGCGGGCTGCTTCTTGATGTTCTTGATCATGGGCGGCGCGTAGATGCTGTCGGAGTGCGCGGTGAAGTAGTAGGTCGGGTACTGCGCGGGCGTCGTCTTGCTGCTCTTGGACTGCTGCTTGGTGGCATCGCGAACCGCTCCGACGAGGATCTTTGAGGCGGCCTGCTGCGTGTTGGACTGGACCGCCGGTTGGATCCATGCTGTCTGCTGCTGCTGCTGCTGACGGTGGTGAAGTCCCTGGCCGAACGAAGCGAAATCACTCGCCGGCGCCACCTTGGCGTAGGTCGCGGAAGATGCCGGCTGGCTGGACTGGGACTGGGTCTGCTGCGAGGAGTAGCCGTAGGCCGGATGGGCAGCGCTCGACTTGTACTGCGTCACGGTCGACTTCTTGGTCTGCACGGTCTGCTGCTGGGGTGCGTAGTACACCGCGGGGCCAGGGAGGTACTTCGTGGTGGGCTGCTGGGGGACGGATTTAGGGGCAGGCCTTTCATAGTAGACAGGTGGTCCGGGGATGTATTGGGGGGCAGGCTGCTGGGGGACGGATTTAGGGGTGGGTCTTTCGTAAGAAACGGGAGACCCTGCTACATACTGGGGGGAGGGCTGCTGCGGGGCGGATGCGGGGGTAGGTCTAGCGTAGAAAACAGGGGGCCCTGCAACGTACTGGGGGGAGGGCTGCTGGGGGGCGGGTGCAGGAGTGGGTCTAGCGTAGTAAACTGGAGGCCCTGCGACATACTGGGGGGAGGGCTGCTGCGGGGCTGCTGCGGGGGTAGGTCTGGCATAGTAAACTGGAGGCCCTGCGACGTACTGAGGGGTGGGTTGAGGGGTAGGTCTCGCGTAGAACACTGGTGGGGCTGCCTGGTACTGGAAGCCTGCGGCTTGCTGCGACTGGGCAGGCTGAGCGGACTGCACCTGCTCGCACACAATCGGCTCGGGCTCCGGCTCGCAGTCCGGTGCAGGCGTCTGGGGCACGGGCCAGGGCTGCGGCTGCGGAGCAGGGTAATGCCTCATCTTGTGGGAAGTGACGTGGTGGGACTGGACGTTGGTCTGGGTGAGGTCGTCTTGCTGCTGCTGCTGGATTTGCTGCTGCTGCTTCTGGATCTGCTGCTGCTGGATCTGCTGCTGCTCGATCAGCAGCTGCTGGATCTGCTGCTGCTGGAGAAGCTGCTGCTGGATCTGCTGCTGCTTGAACTGCTGCTGCTGTTGTTGCTGCTGCTGCTGCTGTAGTTGTTGTTGTTGCTGCTGCTGCTGCCACTGCTGCTGTTGCTGGATCTGCTGCTGCTGCCACTGCTTCTGTTGCTGGATCTGCTGCTGCTGCTGCCGCTGTCGGTGGCCAGGTTTCGGTATGCCGTAGTGCGCCTCGCAAGGGACGTCGAAGGCGACGGCCGGCTTGGGCTTGGGCTGGGGCGCGGGGTGGGGCGCCTGCGCGGCGTGGTGGTAGTGCGCCGTGCTCTGCGCCTGCTGCTGCTGGGCCGCTGCACTGTGGACCTGCAGGCCTTCGGCGTACGTCTGTCCGCTGGTGCCCTTGATGACCACCTGGACGTTCTCCACGGGGTGAGGGCGCTCGGCAAGGAGGTGCTCGCCCTCCTGCAGGTGGCTCTTCTTCTCCTCGGACTCGCCAGCGTACTTCGGCACACTCTTCGACGCGCTCTGCGAAGAGGGGAAGTACTTTTGCAGGTCCTTGGCGTCGTTGTCGACGCAGTCGGGGGTCTCGTCCACGTACTCGTAGTCGTATTCGACGTACTGAGCGTCACCGGTCGCTGTCTGAGTGGTGTTCTTCTTGGCTACGTTGTTGTCGACGTCGACTACGATTATTTTGACGTCTTCCTGGGGCTTGTTTGCAGTTTCCGTCTGGGTCACGGTCTTGGTCTCCGTCACGGTTGTTTTCTTGTCCACTGTTTCCTTCTGCTCGATGTCGACGGTCTCGACCATCTCAGAGACGACGGACGCTTCCTTCTTCAACTCCTCTAGCTTTTCTTCCTTTACCTCAACCACTTCGACTTTCTCCTCGTACGAGTTTGAAGGCTGTGGCAGCTCGGGGATGTAGGACTGCTCCTCAAGGACCTCCTCCTCCTCCTCCTGGTCGTCACCGAGGAAGTCTTCCTCCTCCTGCGTCTTGGGGAAGGACTCCTCGTACGTCTTGACGTTGATGACGGTCTCGCCGTTGTTGCTGACGATGGTCTTGCTCTCCTCTGTTTCGCTCTTTACCACGACGGTCTCCTTGATGGTCTTCTCGACGGCGGCCGCAGTGTTGTCGAAGGTCTCCACCTGCAGCGGGCTAGTCTCGGGCTGCAGCTTGATGGCCTCCACGACCTGGATGGTGTGAGTTTCATCTGCCTCCTCGATCGTCTTCTCCTCGATGCTGGCCGACGATGACGCCTTGCCGGTGGTGTCCGCGTCAATCTCGCCACCCTGCTCGGAGGCCTCGGAGATGTTGAGAATGTTGACCGTCTTCTTCTGCTGCTCGGCGGCGCACTGCTGTTGCTGCCCTTGCTCCTCTTCGGCCTGCGTCAGGTCGCCCAGGGTGACCTCCACGACGATGTCGGAGGCCTTGCCGGCGGCGAGGGAGGACGGCCCCTGGCGCATGTTGACCTCCACGTTGCCGCAGCTGCACTCGTTCTGGGCGGCCTGCTCGTACTCGTTGGCCAGCGACACGAGGTGGTTGCTGAGCTCGGGCGGGTAGACCTGCGCCTCCTGCTGCGCCGCGGCCTGCACGGAGTACTGCATCTGGGGCGCGGGGACGTAGTGCGGGTAGTGCACCGGGTACATCTGCAACGAGAGATTCGTCAACGTTCCTGCATTCTAGACTTTACTTTCACCGTACTACACAGTACGGACTGGTATTGTTGTACTTCGAAGGCTTACCGAGGGCTGTGCGCTGGGGATGGGCACGGAGTGTGGGTGGTGGTGGTAGTAGTAGTAGGGGTGGGGGTAGACGCCGCCATAGTGAGGCACCGTCGCGGCCGGTCGCGGCCGGTACAGCGCAGCAGAGGGCGGGGACTGCGCCGACGTCGCGCTGCTCGGGGCGGCGCCGGTCTTCTTCAGGAGGATGTCGCCGACCTGCTTGAAGGCGTTGCCCGTCTTTCGGAGCAGCTGCAGCACCTCGGGACTGTTCTCGGCCGCCGCGTGGCTGCACGGCCACGTCCGGCTGCTGGGCACGGCGTGCGCCTGGAATAGGAAAGAAACGAAAACAACACGTCAATAATGTGCAGGGCCTTGAAGACGGGGTGGGGGATGCAGGCCAAGCAGCCAGCAGCAGCGGTGACGACGTTGGCGCCCAAATGGGTCACCCACTCTCGTCTCGTCAACTTTACGCTTAACATTGCACTTTTCCTCCCTGGCGGCCGGCCTGACCCACTACCCACAATGCAACGACTCCCCGAACGGCGCGAAAAGACACGAAGGGAGGACGCTTAACTGGAAATGCCTTGGTCACTGCATAGGTCGTTACATTTTAAACCGATCACGGCACAAAGAACACACTTTTGAGCGAAAAGGAATCAATATTTAACAGACGTTTGTGTCGCAAATCGCAAGTTAAAAGTGAATTTATAAGGATAGAGTTTACTCAAACATGCCCGTAATGCCCCCAGAAAAATAAACGCGAATTGCTGGGCTGACGTAACTCGCGTTTCGCTTTAAACTTCTGATTAGCACGATGTAAACTAGTTTTGGCGGGTAGTTTCAGTCGAAGACCGGCAAAGTGCGATCACACTGTGGTCACGACGCGGCACTGAACGTCTCAAGCGGCAGAAACCATCGCGTCATCAGAGAGGGGAGGTGGTCTCCCAGGAGGAGAAGTAGGCCTCCTGCGGCATTCGGACCGGCGTCATCATTCCTCTTCACACAATGGACCATAGCGGCTTCGGGCGGCCATCAGCACATTTCAGGACTCACCTCGGCGCAGGCCACGAGCACGG
>NW_026267241.1:463187-474229 GCF_000697945.3 Frankliniella occidentalis
CGTTGTTGTCGACGTCGACTACGATTATTTTGACGTCTTCCTGGGGCTTGTTTGCAGTTTCCGTCTGGGTCACGGTCTTGGTCTCCGTCACGGTTGTTTTCTTGTCCACTGTTTCCTTCTGCTCGATGTCGACGGTCTCGACCATCTCAGAGACGACGGACGCTTCCTTCTTCAACTCCTCTAGCTTTTCTTCCTTTACCTCAACCACTTCGACTTTCTCCTCGTACGAGTTTGAAGGCTGTGGCAGCTCGGGGATGTAGGACTGCTCCTCAAGGACCTCCTCCTCCTCCTCCTGGTCGTCACCGAGGAAGTCTTCCTCCTCCTGCGTCTTGGGGAAGGACTCCTCGTACGTCTTGACGTTGATGACGGTCTCGCCGTTGTTGCTGACGATGGTCTTGCTCTCCTCTGTTTCGCTCTTTACCACGACGGTCTCCTTGATGGTCTTCTCGACGGCGGCCGCAGTGTTGTCGAAGGTCTCCACCTGCAGCGGGCTAGTCTCGGGCTGCAGCTTGATGGCCTCCACGACCTGGATGGTGTGAGTTTCATCTGCCTCCTCGATCGTCTTCTCCTCGATGCTGGCCGACGATGACGCCTTGCCGGTGGTGTCCGCGTCAATCTCGCCACCCTGCTCGGAGGCCTCGGAGATGTTGAGAATGTTGACCGTCTTCTTCTGCTGCTCGGCGGCGCACTGCTGCTGCTGCCCTTGCTCCTCTTCGGCCTGCGTCAGGTCGCCCAGGGTGACCTCCACGACGATGTCGGAGGCCTTGCCGGCGGCGAGGGAGGACGGCCCCTGGCGCATGTTGACCTCCACGTTGCCGCAGCTGCACTCGTTCTGGGCGGCCTGCTCGTACTCGTTGGCCAGCGACACGAGGTGGTTGCTGAGCTCGGGCGGGTAGACCTGCGCCTCCTGCTGCGCCGCGGCCTGCACGGAGTACTGCATCTGGGGCGCGGGGACGTAGTGCGGGTAGTGCACCGGGTACATCTGCAACGAGAGATTCGTCAACGTTCCTGCATTCTAGACTTTACTTTCACCGTACTACACAGTACGGACTGGTATTGTTGTACTTCGAAGGCTTACCGAGGGCTGTGCGCTGGGGATGGGCACGGAGTGTGGGTGGTGGTGGTAGTAGTAGTAGGGGTGGGGGTAGACGCCGCCATAGTGAGGCACCGTCGCAGCCGGTCGCGGCCGGTACAGCGCAGCAGAGGGCGGGGACTGCGCCGACGTCGCGCTGCTCGGGGCGGCGCCGGTCTTCTTCAGGAGGATGTCGCCGACCTGCTTGAAGGCGTTGCCCGTCTTTCGGAGCAGCTGCAGCACCTCGGGACTGTTCTCGGCCGCCGCGTGGCTGCACGGCCACGTCCGGCTGCTGGGCACGGCGTGCGCCTGGAATAGGAAAGAAACGAAAACAACACGTCAATAATGTGCAGGGCCTTGAAGACGGGGTGGGGGATGCAGGCCAAGCAGCCAGCAGCAGCGGTGACGACGTTGGCGCCCAAATGGGTCACCCACTCTCGTCTCGTCAACTTTACGCTTAACATTGCACTTTTCCTCCCTGGCGGCCGGCCTGACCCACTACCCACAATGCAACGACTCCCCGAACGGCGCGAAAAGACACGAAGGGAGGACGCTTAACTGGAAATGCCTTGGTCACTGCATAGGTCGTTACATTTTAAACCGATCACGGCACAAAGAACACACTTTTGAGCGAAAAGGAATCAATATTTAACAGACGTTTGTGTCGCAAATCGCAAGTTAAAAGTGAATTTATAAGGATAGAGTTTACTCAAACATGCCCGTAATGCCCCCAGAAAAATAAACGCGAATTGCTGGGCTGACGTAACTCGCGTTTCGCTTTAAACTTCTGATTAGCACGATGTAAACTAGTTTTGGCGGGTAGTTTCAGTCGAAGACCGGCAAAGTGCGATCACACTGTGGTCACGACGCGGCACTGAACGTCTCAAGCGGCAGAAACCATCGCGTCATCAGAGAGGGGAGGTCTCCCAGGAGGAGAAGTAGGCCTCCTGCGGCATTCGGACCGGCGTCATCATTCCTCTTCACACAATGGACCGCAGCGGCTTCGGGCGGCCATCAGCACATTTCAGGACTCACCTCGGCGCAGGCCACGAGCACGGTGACGAGCACGGCCGCGACGAGGCCGCGGGCAGCACTCTGCCGCCACATGGTCGACGAGGAGGTCGTCGTCGCGCTGTCCTCGGAGGGTAGAGAGAGAAGCACTCAAACACCGGCGCCTGGAGCCTGGAGCAGCACTCAGCACTGCCGGTCGTGTTGTGAGGGAGGAGCTTCGTGCCGAGTCCTGCTCGCCGAGCTTGTTGCTGCACAAGTGTTTGGCGCGCCAATGAGCTAGGTCGGGCGCGGCGCGGGCACCTGGTGGGTGAAGCGTCCCACGCGGCCCGCGCGGCGTCGGCGCCCTCCCTCCCCCCGCCGCCCCTCCGGCCCGCCACCGGCCGGCAGGGTGTTGCGACACGCGGGACGCTGGGCGCCCGCGCGCGCCCCGTCCCACCCCACAACGCAGAGGGGCGAGCGCCCCCCGTGCTCACCCGCTCCCTCCCCCCCCTCAATCTGCCCATCCGTCCGTCCTCCTTATTGCTCTTGGGGCTCACAGAGGCAGAACGGGGAGCAGGCACGTCCCGCCACCCGACGGACACCCATCAGTGTTGTTGAGGAGGGTTCCGGTTTAACGACCCTCTGTTGGTACCGTCTAGAAAGTACGTCCCCCTTTTCTTCTTCCCTGGAGTCATTCGGCAAATTACGCGAGCTTGGCGCCTGCGAGACTCGGGGTAGGCCAGCCCGCACGACACGGATGCACTGCATGCGAGATGTTGCCTACCTACCAGGCGCTTTCCTTGAGGCTGAATAGAGTGTGGACTTGGCAGGTCCGTTACGCCGAATGGTGGGCGTATTTTCTGGAGAGATGATGTGAAACGACGAGTTTGATTGACGAGTAGATTTGCTCCGCCCCGAGGGGGAAATCACTTGCGAAATAGTTCGAACACCTTCCCCCGAAATGGTCTGAAATAGAGGCGAAATAAAGGCGAAATAGAGCGAAATAGACCCGAAATAGGAGCGAAATAGTCGGTGAAATAGTAGCGAAATACCCCTATAATACTCCGAAATATCGCGAAATATCCTGAAAAAATCCGAAATAGGCGAGAAATGATGGAAATGGCAGGAGTAATAGCACGAAATAGCCCGTACGTTATGAACCCAAGTGATGATCCCCTCGCTCCGCCCAACTTCCGTAGTAACTGCCAGGGGCGGACTGGGTGGTCAGGGGCCCGGGTGGGAAATCTGGAAGGGGGGCCCGGTTTTGCCTACCTTTCAGGGGCAAACTATACGTAATAAAGCACACCAAGTTGTACATGTCCGACCTGTTTTACTTAAATATTTGATTTTCCAGCATGTCGCCGTACTAACAATACCAGCCACTTGTAGGAAAATTTCGCGAGCGGAGCGAGCGCGAAAATTTTTGAATAGTATAAGGGCGCTAAGAGGCGCTTACGTGTACCAAAAACACTGTAAAAGTACCAAGTGGGCAGGTTTCCTTCGGACGCGATTTAGGTGCATAGTGCTTTTGAAATACAATAAACAACGCGAGCGAAGCGAGCGTAAAAAAATCTGGTTATGCCCGAACCATTTCTATTAAGTTTTGATTTCTAAACTATTACAAGGCGCTTAAACCTAGGGCCCAGGCCGGGGCCCCTCCCTGGTCCCACGTTGCGCCTAGGACTTGGGCCCTTGGCTCGGTCCCTTCGTTCGAGCCCTTCGGGCCCGAGATGTCTGGGACCAAGCCAGGGCAGGGGGGCCTCGGCCCTTCTGGGCCCTCGGACCCTCTGCGCCTTCGGGTCCTATGGGCCCTCGGCGCCTCTAAGATTTCCGGGCCCTCCGGGCGCGCTGGGCCGAACCCCGGGCCGGAACCCTGGCCGGATCGGGCCCTTCGGGCCCGCGGTGCCCGAGGTCGGGTGCGGGGGGCCCAGGTGGGAATTCCCACCTCCCCACCCTGGCCAGTCCGCCACTGGTAACTGCTGTCTGCGTGCAAGAGGGCGGGCGGGTTTGCCGTTAGCCCATCGTCCTATTGCGCACCGAGGAGGCAACCCGACCACACACACCTGCATGCGGTACAGTCTAATTACGAAACGATCCGTGGACCACCCTATTGACTGTCCCTTGAATAAGATCATGCAAGAAAGTCTGGGTGCGAGTGATGAGGGAAAGTCGTGTAGAGGAAAAGGGAAAAGGTCACTGACAGAGCGCTTACAGCTTCATGCTGTGGAGTTGAATCCTATACATACCTACGACTCTTCCGCACGTAACACTCTGTGCCATGTGTATGGGGAAGTGGTAACGGGGGTGGTGGTGCTGATCCATGACTGCTGGCCTGGCCCGACCAGCCCGTCAGATTCCCATACCCTCAATAAGCCCTAACAAAACACCTGCTGGGTAGCAGGCGCCCGCGCTAAATTTCGTACACACTTAGTGAATATCCAAAAAAGTACGTCCGTCATTCGCCGTTCGCCTTTCGGAACCAAGGAACAACAAACCTGCAAAGTTCAGCCTGTGCCAGCTAGCATAGCGCCTGACCGGTAGACAACGTTTTGCTCGTTGTGCATGCGTGTCGTGTGTGGTGGCCTACCCCGAGTCTCGCAGGAGCCGAGCTGCCGTGATAATTTGCAGAATGATTGCGAGAAAACCAGTTGCTGCTTTGCGACAGGTTTGATGTCAAAACAATAAAAGCCAGTCGACTGTTTTCCAAAACTTCGGCCGACCCAATTCCAATCAGGACGCCTGCCTGCCAGCGGCGACGCCCACGCAGGGCTGACGGCAGCAGCTCCCGTGATCAGCGATCTGGTTTGCAAAAGCCGCCAAGCAAACGCAAACAGTTTTCTGCAAAGTCGTCGCCAGCGAAAATTGTAGAATGCGTCAATGAAGTCACACAGGGCAGATTTTCACATCTTTCTGCAGGCCAACTTCCGAACATGTGGAATAAGGTGATGATGCGATTTTATAGTTTTACTTGGAGCAATGTTGGTTGTTGCAATAGCAATGACTTTCGTAGTTTCTTTTATGTTTAAGGGAAGAGGTGGTGTAAATGAAGGAGTGGAATCACAATAAATGCATAAGTTTGGTAACAGTTGGTTTATTGACAACAACTGGTGGCGAGCGGCTGGAGAGATGGAAATGAGTCAATAGAACAATAATTTTTTTCCTAAATTTTGCGATGTTTTCTGGGTGTGTCAAGAAGGACCCTCCGGCCAACCGCCTTCCAAGCGCCTCAGTCATCGCAGGGGCACCTGCAGCCGCTGCTGCAAAAGAGATATTCTAAAATTAGTCGCTTCGAAAATGGAAAAAAAAGGAACTGGACGGGTTTGTCCGAAATTTTGTTAGAATTTTGAATGAATGAACGAGCAAAGAAATGAATTTGATGGATTGAAAGTATGAGCGACTGACATAATGAATGAGGTGCCGAATGAAATGATGGGCGACTTAATGAAATGTTCGAAATAATGAATGAAACATGTCCATCTCTCACATGCCATAACAGACAGCTTTTGATGAACAATCACAATGAGTGGAGTGACGAATGAAAAGGGTGCCAAAATGACATGACGAAACAGTTCATGGATGACATGAGTTGGACGAGATTGCACAAATAAATAATTTACTAAGGTAACAATAAATAGCAGGCACGCACACGTGGAGGCATTTGAGGAGTGAGGAATGCCCTGAACAACCCCAGCCCTAGCTACTGGCCTTCTCGTCACCCTCCCCGTCCCCCGCCGCCCTCTTGTCCGCCTTCTCCACGGCATCCACCTCCACCTCCTCCACGTCACCGCCGTTCAGCATCTCCTCCGGCAGGTCCTCCTGCATGTCTTCGGGCAGATCCTTCAGGTCCTCTGGCTTGATGGACCGCCCACCGCGGCAGCAGCAGCAGGGGTCGGCCCCGCAGGTCGCGCAGCCGGCGGACTGCTGCGAGTCCGTCAGAGCGCGGCTGATCTGATCGATCCAGTCCTTGACCCAGGACGTGGAGTCCGCCGAGGGCCTCGTGTCGGCGACCATGTCGCAGGAAGACCTGGCGGCGGGCTGGGGCTGCTCGCAGGGTGCGACGCGAACCATGGGCATCTGGCAGGGCGCTTCGCGGACCGCGGGCTGCTGACAAGGCGCGACGACCCGCATGGGGCTGCTTAGGATGGGGATCGGGATCATGATGGCCTGGGGCACGACGGGGTCGCTCCGCACCGGCGCGCACGCGTTCTCCGCCGCACGGGCCTGGTCGCGCGCCTCCTGCAGACACTTGACGATGTGGTCGACGTGCTCCGACCGGAGGCCCTTGCCGCAGACTGGGCACATTAAGGACGGCGAGCTGCTGCGGTCACAGGTGCACTGGTCGGAGCGCGCCGCGCCGCACTCGCAGGTGGACGTTGAGCTCCTGGCCGAGTCGCACTGGTTGCCGGAACGGGAGGACTCGCAGGCTGGCGGCGATAGGCATTGGCAGGGTGCTGGCAAAGCGCGGGCGGTCTCGCACGGACTGGCAGCCCTGGCGGTGCTGCTCTGGCAAGATGCAGCTGGCAGGTCACGGGCAGCTCCACATTGGCAGGTAGGCGCTGGTAGGTCCCGAGCAGCTCCACATTGGCAGGTTGGCGCTGGCAGGTCGCGAGCGGCTCCACATTGGCAGTTAGGCGCTGGCAGGTCACGGGCAGCTCCACATTGGCAGTTAGGCGCTGGCAGGTCACGGGCAGCTCCAGATTGGCAGTTAGACGCTGGCAGGTCACGGGAGGCTCCACATTGGCAGTTAGACGATGGCAGGTCACGAGCGGCTCCACATTGGCAGTTTGGCGCTGACAGGTCACGGGCAGCTCCACTTTCGCAGGGAGACGCTGGCAGGTCACGGGCAGCTCCAGATTGGCAGTTAGACGCTGGCAGGTCTCGGGCAGCTCCACATTGGCAGTTAGACGCTGGCAGGTCACGAGCATTTCCACATTGGCAGTTAGACGCTGGCATGTCACGAGCATTTCCACATTGACTGTCCCTGTTGATAGGAGCCAGGCCGGTGTCCATGTTGTGCACGAGGATGGTCCTCGCTCCGACGCTGGCGCTGTTGCAGGCGTGCTCCCTCTGGGCGGCGCGCGCCATGTCGTGGTGGCCGCGCCTTTGCTGCGCGCAGGAGGTCGACGGCATGGAGCGCTCGTCCGCCTCGTAGTCACCGCCGTCGTAGTCCTCGTAGTACTCGTACTCGTCGATGTAGTACTCGTCGCCCTCATCGGGCAGGCTGCGGCCCTCGTCGTAGCTCTCCTCGCAGTCGCACGAGCCGGCCCGGTTCTCTGGCATGATGCGCGCGCTGCCGCACGAGTCCGAGCCCCCCGAGGGCTGGTTCACGATCCTGGAGGACTCGGACGAGCCCCTGCGCCCGCTGCGTCGGCCGCTGTCTGAGGACTGCTGCTGCTGGCAGCCGCAGGACGAGCGCTGGCCGAGCAGGTCGCGGACCTGGCTCTCTGGGATGCGATAGGGTGCGATGATGAGGTGCGATTCGTCGGCGTCCCTGCCCGACGAAGACATGCATCCGCTCGGCCGCTGGCTGGGCCGCCCGCCAGGCCGCCCACTTGGCCGTCCACTAGGTCGCCCGCTGGGCCGGCCGCTGAGCCGCTGGCTGGAGCGGGACCTCTGCGGACAAGATGAGCTCTGCCGGCTGCGCGCGCCGCACCCGCCCTGCCCCTGGCCCTGGCCCTGCCCCCTTGTGCGAACCCTCCGCGACCCCCTCATACTGCCGCCACTACAACTGCCACTGTCCCTCGTCGAGGAGGATGACGACCCTTGCGGGCGCCAGATGGTGCACGAGCTGCCGAAAGTGCTGCCACCGGATGAGGCCCTCGACACAGAGTCCCGACCACAGCTGCAAGCACAAGGCGAACTTTGAGAGGACCCGGAGAAGTCCCTGGACTGGTCGTTATCGGGCTCTTCGTAGGTGTCGAGGTAGAAGCGCGTCGGGCCGTCGGCGCTGCGCCCGGAGCCCCCGCAGTCGTCGGCGAGGCGGACGGCCGTGATGACCCTGCTGCCCCCCGCGCGGCGCATGCTCTGCGAGTTGCACATGCGCTTGTTGAGCGCGGCCGCCTCATCGCCGGCCTCCGTGCCCGGGTCTTCCGCAGCGGGGTTGAGCGCCGCGTCCTCTTCCTCCGCGCTCGTGCCGACGTCGTCGGCGACCTCGCGTGGCACCTCCTCCGCGACGCCCGTCGTCTCCTCGGCCGCGACCTCCGCCTCCACCTCCCTCTCCACAGTGTCCTCTGACACCTCCTCCTTCTCCTCACCACCGTCCTCCGCTAACTTTTCCTTCTCCACCGCCACGACGTCCTCCTTCTCAGCGTCCTCCTTCACACCGCCGTCCACCCCGACGTCCTCCCCCACCACTACCTCCCCTTCCCCAACCTCCCCGTCCGTCACCTCCCTCCTAACGCGCTTGCCCTTCCCCCCCTCCTCCGGCTCCGAGTAGTACCTCCCGGCCCTGACCACGCTGGGCTCCTCCTTCTCCTGGCACTCCCCACTCCGTTCCTCGCTATCCTCCTCGTCGTCCTCCTCACTGCTCCGCCCCTCCCTGCCGACGATGCCCAGGGGCACGTACCTACTACCGCTGGCGGCGCTGCTGCTGCTGCTACCGCTGCTCACGCCGTAGTTGAAGGTCGCGGACGTCTTGGGGAGACCGAGCAGACCGACGGGGCTGACGCAGACGGGGCCGCTGGCGGGGACGGCCACGTAGCTGACCTCCTGGAGGGGGGCGGGCCCGTTGTTGGGGGGCAGGCAGGTGTCGACGTGGGGGAGGACGACGCGGTCGACCTGGGCCCTGAGGTTGGTCAGGCGGCTGCTGCCCTGCTCGACGGGCACCTCCACGCTGTAGGGCAGGTGGTTGTAGGACACGGAGGTCCTCTCACGCACGGGCACGGCGATCTGCACGTCCAGGTTCTGCAGTCTGTTCGAGAGGAATGTCGTAAGCATTGAGTCGGGAAAGCGAGCGGTAGGAAACTGAGATCAAGGGTCAAGGCGTTCAGCTGTAGTGGCAGCTGTTGCTGCTGCTGCTGCCGCTGCACCGGGTTCTATGGTCAGCGCCGACTTACTTCTGGCAGGGGGCGTTCTGCTCGACGGGAACCTCCACCTGGTAGGGCAGGGAGCTCAGGGAAATCTGGGGCCGCTGGCGGATGGGCACCTCCACGCTCACGCTGTGGTAGCTGGGCACGATGGGCTTGGACTGCTCGACGGGCACCTCGATGTCGTACGACAAGTGCTGCAAAGGAGGTTGATGGGTTTAGCGAGACACCAAAGAGAGCATGTATTCGCAAAGAGCGCTTATAACGACAGCGACAGGTTTTCATATTCAGTTAAAACTAGAGCCATCGGTAAACCGACTGGTGTGTTAACAAATGTCCTAAAATCCAACTGAAAATAGGCAATACACACACTAAAACTATTTTGTTGCTCTCAACTCGCCTATTTTTGAGTGAACCCCCTCTTCATATCAAAGATTTTCCAAAGAGTCTCATCACTGTTCTCACCTGGGCGCACTGGGGACGGCACTGGACGATTCCGACGGGCAGGGAAGCCTCATCGGGCATGCGGATCTCGCTGTACTGAAAGTCAGCCAACCAGACGGGGTCACAATATTAGCAAAGTTAATGACCGATCAAGAGTTATTGAAAAAGAGTGAAAACATGGCTGATGTAGTATTTGGAACAACAACAACAACAAGAGCAGCAACCAAATCTCAAAACCTATCTCTACTTACGCCGCATGAGTTGTCGCCAGTGTTGGAGTTGACGATGATGGCGTTGGTGGGGATGTTGGTCCAGGAGTTGTCGGCAGCGGCGGCTGCTGCGGATGCCGCGGACGACGAAGATCCGGCGTACTCGTCGGACTCTGAGGAGTCGTCAGCGTATGCGCTGCTCCTGGCAGAGCCGCAACTGCAGATGCAGGCGCCAGCGGAAAGCTGCGGACAGATGTGTCCATGAAGGCCACAGGCGACCACAGCACATTTTCCCATCAAAAACAATACACTTATTTTTCACAGATGTGTACACACTAATATCACGTTCACTTCACAAAACACTTTTTTTTTCATTTCACTGTCACTTCACTGGCTTTAATCACTACGCCCGAGTCGCACTGATTTCACACCGCGGTTATGCGCTACTATCACTGTCACAGTCACTCGCGAAGCCTACCTGGGCGCTCAACGCCACCAGGGCGACGGCCACGACAACGGTCTTGAGGTACGCCATCTCCGGTGCCTCGTGCGTGATGCAATGGAAATGTGAGGGCGTACGTCCGGGCTGCCGTCTTATATAGACACCTACTAACCCCGATCCACCCCTTCCCCGGACTACACACGGGCGCGCCGCGGCGCTCGCTGGGGAAGAGACCTTCACGGGGAGGAAACAACAAATACCGCCGGCCCCCAGCCCGGACCGAGACGGGGCGCCGTCGACGGGGAGGTGTAGGCGACCGGCAGCGCCCAACTCTAAACACGGCACGAGCATTGTCATGCCCCCCTCCCGCCTCCGGGACCCTCCCCTATCCCCCCCTCCTCCTCCTCCAGCCCTCGGGGAATGCCACAGCCCCATCGCAGACTCTGGACCGCGTGAAGCGTATAGCGTCCTGGAAACAGGCCCGCAATGCGATGACGCAAACGAGTCGCCATTTCCTGTCTTCACCTAGACGAAGAAAGTGAGTTTTGTCGCGTTGGAGGGTTTGGGTTTTTTCCCGTCCTTCTCAGAAATCCACATTGCGGAAATACAGATGTCGCCATTATCCTTGGCGAAAGATTGATATCGAGGTTCCGCCCCTCGCGATCACGCATCAAAACGCGGCGTAGGCGCCAGCCCCGCCGCGGGCCTCAGCGGAGTGCACTGCCCCGGCCGCTGGCGACACCTGCCGGCCGACGCGGAGAAGCTCGGCGAGGTGTGTGCGTCTCGGACTGCGGGCGCGACGCGTTCAAGGGCGTGGCGGGGCGGTGCATGGCCAGGCGCGGTATAAGGTCCGGCTGAAA
>NW_026267241.1:474379-485427 GCF_000697945.3 Frankliniella occidentalis
CCCCCCCTTATACCGCGCCTGGGCATGGTGGGGCGTGGCCGGGAGCGGCGTGAGATTGAAACGAGTTGATGGGCTTGTGATGGATCCGCCGTCCCGTCTGTTGCAAAAAGTAACCTAACCTTGTACAATCTTTGTAAGCTCCAATGAATTGCCACTTTCAGTGCGGCTTGACCTCTATATGTGTACACGCTCCCAGGTTAAATCAAAGGCACCAAAAAATAAGCCGCTCTGAAGCTCTGAACGTGTTGGCAGGTGATAACACGTTCAGGGCGTCGTGAGCACGCAGTGGTCACGCTACCATGTCAAATCATAGGCACCAAAAATGGGCCGGCAATGAACGAATTACAGAAAACATCGAGAAGCATCTGGTTTTTCACTTCAAAATGCACCATATGCATGCACCATGCTGCCGTGCATCCGTCGCCTGTCGTGAAAATGAATGAATTAGTTGCGTTGATCCACGCCACTACCCGGGCCACTACCATAGTCGTGAGGTAGAGTATATTTAATGAAGCGTTGATAACACCCGACAATACCCGCAACAGCAGGCAATCCCACACACCGACACCGACCAGCGAATGAAGCCAGTGTAACAATTTTCTTTTCTTTTTTCTGTTATTTGTTAACATGTTTACTACCTTTCGGTGCCGTCGTGGTTGTTCGTTGTTTCCCCCTATTAACGTACATTATTGTCAGACCGACTGTCAGACTGTCTCGTCTGTTCATGTTCGTTTCGGAAGAAGTCCGATGGAGGGTGAGACAGAGAGCTGATGTGGCCTGCAATAAAACTGCCCCGCCCGACTTCTTCCGAAGTAAAAATGAACAGACAGCACGGATGTACCTATCGCCTCTCGTCATCCAGAAAGTGCGCCCGTCATTCACCGTGACGCACGCCAAGTTCATCGTCTGCAAGCTCTCATAGCGCCTGATGGGTAGGCAACATCCTGCCTGCAGTGCATTCGTGTATTGCGGGATGGCCTATGTACCCCGAGTCTCACGGGAGCCGAGCTCCCGCTATACCGAACGAACCCGAGAAAAAAAATGTCGTCCTTTCCGGAGGGAGGACCGAGCGAGGTGGCAACCCCCACGCTCGCACGCGTCCACCTACGCGAGCGGGGGAACGAATCAGCCAAATGGTACTTTCTATCCGGAAGCTCGCCTCTGGACTTTCTTTGAAATAAAGTAAATTTTTCGTTTCTGTCATTTACCAGCTTTCACTTTTCCCTCGCACGGTCACGACTAAAAACTATCCCCCGCGGTCTCGGTTGAACCCGTGTTTTGTTTACTCCTCCGAGCCAACAACAAGGTGTGCGGCGCTCCGTATGGGCCCCCCCGGGCCCCCGCTCCCGGGTGGGAGGTGGTGCGGGCCTCCCGGCCTCCCCTGCTGCGGGTGGATGCTCCCGGCCGGACGGACGTCCCCTCAGTTGGTACTTGTCCGTTGTGCTGACGTCGTGCGTACGCCGGCGTCGCGTCCGGGCCTGGCGCGTGCCCGGGACCCCCGCGCAGCCTGCCCGCCCGCCGCCAACAACTCGCCATGTAAGACTTTTTCTGCCCGTGCGACTCGCTGCCCGCGCGCCTGATAGCTTCGCAGGGCGAGTAGACACACGGCCCACGGCCCAGTTTTTCTGCAGCCGGCGCGAGGTTTCCGTCGGCCGAGTGGATTGATTTCCCTCCACGCGCGGCCACAGAAGCGGTCCGTTTCTAATGCTTCAGTCTCGTGGGCGTCGGCCGCTTCGTGTATCTGGGCCGCACAGAGGCCGAGGAGGGCGATCGGCGAGGACGCTTGCGCCCGAGCCGAGGTCAGGGAGGCAGGTACCCGATCACCAAGGGGGTCCCAATAGGTCGCGCCGCTGCGGCTGGCCTTCCCCCCGTTAAGCGGACACCTCTGCACCGTCAGACGCGTGCGGCCGCTGCGCCGCGCCGACCCACATTTCCCGCCCGCAGCGCGCTCCAGTTGTGATGAGCCGCGGCCCCCGCGACGGGCGCGGGCGGCGCGCGGGCCTCTCGTGGGGCGGTGTGTAGGCGCGCGCGCTCGCACAGGTGTAGGCCGCGGCGTCAGCAAAGAAACCAGACGGAACACGCGGGACTCGGGCACGGCCGGTGCAGAGCAGGCCGTGAGGCCTCCGCCCCCCTACCCCTCCCTTACTCTCCTCCAGCCTCCTGGAGCCGCCCGCGCCCTCTGTTGAGCCCGAAAGTCTCTCCCCCCCCCCCTACTTTCCCCTTGTAGCCACACCCGTACCGGCATCCTGGCCAGACGACCGCAGCAAGGCGCCTGTGAAGCGCGGGGTAGGCCGCGCGCCGCACAGCCGCGCCGGGCGGGACTGTCCGCCGCGACCTCGCAGGATGCGCCCGGGCCCGGCGGGGGGACTCCGGGTCCTGCCAGGCGGGGTGCTGGGCCCGGGCAGCTGTGGGCTCCCTGGGCTCCACAGGTCGTGATTCACAAACTTTTGTATTGTAGTCCTATTGACACGATGAGTCCCCCTGGGAAAAGAGAGGAGGAGAGGGGTTTGGGAGGGGGTCCTCAAACGTACCATGTACCATCATGACCGCACTTGGTACTTTTGGTCATGTCGTGTGGGACTCAACGGGTTAGAATGTGCGGATCAGTTGGTCGGTCGGAATCGACTCGAAGTCAAGAACATCAATAGACCAGCCCCCGACCCGGCCCGACCTGCAAAGATTTGGAGAGATGTATTTGACGAATCACTGCCGATCGCGACTCTCCGTCGCAACTTCCTAACTACACACGCTGCGCGCAAATGACAGCGTCGCTTCTGCGGACAATGTGAAAAGAAAACCGTGCGAAAAAGACAGACCCGACGCAACATACCAGGTGGCTGATTAACACCGCGCACATCTGTAGTTATGCTGTACCGCACGCATTCGTGCGGGCGGGCTTGCCTATCACCCCAGTCCACGGCGCCGTGCGGGCCGGAGCGAGTAGGCAACCCGCCCGCACGAGTGCGTGCGGCACAGCATAACTACAGATTTGCGCGGGGCTAATCAGCCACCTGGTATTTGAAGCTGGCACCTGTGTCTCAGTGCCGGTTTTTGTTTTTCTGCGCTTACATCTCAGTCACAAGCGCCCAAAGCGACCCCTGCGACCTCCTACTCTGAAATTCCGACAGAAGGAAACTCCTACTGGTCCAACGAGAAACGAGGGGCAATTGGTCGTACTGTTGCGGCCATCGAACACGTTTGTCCTACTGCTCTAACAGTAGAAATTCACCCCAACCCCACTGACCGCGAGGGCCAATCCCACAGTGTCTATAACGGCAAAAGTACACAATACCCCACAGTGCGAATATCCTGTACCGGTGGATTTTCAGATATGCGGACGCAAAACTGGATCCTCTAGGTCACGTCCACCCGCCGGACCGGGAGCGCTCGCACGACTGTGAGCCGTGCCGGCTGCAGCTCTGCCAAAACATGTCCGACATTTTTCGCGCGCGCCCGGGGCCGGGCCGCGGAGACTCTGGAGCGCACGGCGGTGGCGGCGGCGGCGCCGGGCAGGCCGCCCGGGGGTGGGTGGTGGGGAGCAGCTCACTCGGGGCAGGTGGTATAAAAGCGTCGTGCCGGACTCACCCTTTACACTTCGCTCTCTTCCACCGGGACGGCAGCAAACATGAACTGCAAAGCCCTCTTGTTCGTGGCGCTCGCCGCCCTTGTGGCGCTCCAGGTAAGGCTCTGTCGATCACCGTTCGACACCAGTTCGTCGACGCCAAGTCGCCGCCGTCATGTCACACCCGCAGCACCCGTCCACGCTCACGGCCTCCTCCGGCATGTTCTGTCCGACAGTTCGCCAGCGCTCACCCGCTGAGCAAGCGCAGCTGCGCCTGCGGCCTCAAGGGCACCGATGTCTGCTCCTCGTGCATCCCCGCTGCCGTCCCCAGGCCCGGCAGGCCCGGCCGCGTCCCCACCGGCGGCATGCAGCGCGTCGTCTACCAGAAGTTCGCCCCCGTCGAGTTCAAGCCCCAGGACATCTGCACCTGTGCCGGTGGTCTGGTGAGTTGCTGGTCCATATGCTGGGCTGCCTGGTCCTAGAGTGGAGTGCAAATGATCCCTTTGTGGGGATTTGTTGATTTGTTCGGTGACTAACCCTTGCCATGACTCTGTCACAGGTGACCGCCCCTGAGATCCCCCGCGTGGCTTGCAAGGTCCACTCCGGCCCCACCCACCAGTCCCCCAACTACTACTACCACGGCTCCAACGGCCTGTTCCTGGGCGGTGGTAACGACTGTGGTGACGCCCCCGTCAACCCCTGCGAAGAGGGCGGCCCCGCTCCCTCCCAGGTCAAGACCTACGTGATCCCCGCCGAGAACTCTGTGCCCGCCGAGGAGCTCATCGAGGAGGTGCAGGTCGCTCCCTCCAGCCCCGTCGCCGCTGATGCCGTCTCTCTGGCCCTCGCCTACGACATGGCCACCAAGGCCCAGAAGGTGAGTCGAGCAGCAATCCCGCTCGCGGTCGCCTCTGCGTTGACTGCATTGGGACTCCACTCCTCCTAAAGTTTCTTTCTATTAACTAATGGATCCATGCAATGTTATTTAATTATTATTTTTTGATTTTTTTTAAATGCAGAACATCCAGGAGGAGAACCTCGCTTTCGGTCACATGCAGACCCCCAAGGACGGCCGCGTCGTCATCAAGAAGAAGGTCGTCCCCGAGAGCAGCCTGTACGCCGTCCGCAACCAGATCGTCGAGCTGAAGGCTCCCTCCGGCTTCGGCCGCTCCTGCGAGGATGAGGCCGAGGCTTCCCTCCTGGCCGCCCAGCAGGCTTCCTGCGGCGAGGTCGAGGAGAGCAGCTACGGCGCCTCCATGCCCTCATACCGCGACCTCGGCTTCGCTCCCGTCGGCGGTGACTGCAAGTTCGTTCCCGGCCAGTACCAGCCCAGCCCCCAGGTTGTCCAGACCGTCGAGTACTCCGTGCCCGCCGCCCCCGCTGCCCCCGCCGGCCCCGCCTACGGCCCCTGTGACGCCCTCGCCTCCCTGGAGCGCGGTCGTGGCAGCAACCAGGCTGACTACTACTCCTCCGAGGCTCAGGCTGAGGCCGCCGCCGATGCCGCCGCCGCCGACGCTGCCGCCCCCAACTGCGAGGACTCTGAGTCCGGCTCCAGCTACGGCAGCTACGCCGCCGCCGCCCCCTCCGGCTACGGCATCTACTCCTCCTCCGCCGCCGCCCCCGCTCCCCGCGCCGCCCCCGTGCACACCGGTCGCCGTGGCTGCTCTTGCGGCTGCGGATACTAAGCGCTGTCGCCGTTTGGACCAGCCAGACTGACATCGCACCAGCCTCATGAAAGCTCAACATGAAGCGTGCATCACCGACCCGACCGGCGGACCAACCGGCCCTGTACAAGGACAAGCGGTTACGGTGCCTCGGCAAGTCAAATTTCAACGATTGCAAAATTAGTTTTTTGGGTCAAAGAGTTGGCGGGAACTCAAAATTATTTTTCATTTCTTTTTCGGTTTCTGGGCAAAATTTAATGACATCTGCTGCATGTATTTCGTTTCCTAAATTGATTCTTTTTGGCACTAATTTTGAAAGTAGCAGCATTTGTATGCAATTAATGTCTCCTAGACTAGGCTCGGGTTTCATAAATTTTGAAAGGGGTCTTATAAATTGTGTAGATTTAATGAATTATTTGAACTTTGGGCAAGCCAATCAAAATTCTAGTCTTGGTCCTTTGGAAGATTCTAAATGGAGGCCTGACCCTGTCTTAATTGTGTTCGGCTGAATTAATAGTTTCCACCAGCTCTTAATTTTTCGTCATTACTCTGATCCAAATTTTTTGAGCATATCTTATTTTAAAAGTTTTGGCAATCAATCTAGAAAATTTATCAACTAAATTCTAAATTTCATCTCACTAGTCATTAGGGATTGATTCCTACAAATTTGTGTCTAAAAATAGTTTTTGATAGTCCATTTAAATTATAAATTTTTTCATTTGTGTGAATGGATGTATGATTGGTATTTAAATTATGAATGAAAATTAGTAGTAATTTTTAATTTATTTAGCAAATGTGAATTTAGCTAATTGTCTCATTACTCTTGCGCGCATTAGTACTCCGAGAATATTTGATTAAACTAAAATTTGTGATTCTTTAGATGTAACGTAGGTAGGAAAATTTGTACAGTTTTGTTGCCACTTGCTATAATTACCATTAACTCGCTATGCTAGAATGTTTACGATATGCGCATAATCATGAACTGAAATTGTAAATTTGTCTCAAGGTCTAAAAGCAATGAGGGCCCCCCCAAAACATTCCCCCTGTACCTCCAGTACCTGTCTGTGCTGAACTTCAAAGAGAGAGAAGAAGGCTGCTTATTTGACTTGGCAAAGTAAAGCCTTGTCAAAAGGAGAATAAAAATGCTCCAATCTCAAGTAAAATTTCTTGTTCTCATTCCTCCCCAAACGTTCTTTTTTGAAAGATTCTAGCTTTTGAATAGCTGTCAACACTGACTCAGACAGAACTCATGACACACATTTCCTGACCTACTATTAAGAGTGCTGAGTTTGCAACACAAATGAAACACCAACAACACTATCCAACAGCAAACTCATTAATTCCTCTACTTTAGCTAATCACATTCTATGATGTTTTCATCAGGTTTTGACCTGATCAATCATCTTCCTGTTCTGCTCCTCTTCCCTAATTTTTAAGCTATGCATCTTTTTTCATTACTTATTTTCTTTCTCATCTCAGATATTTGGACAAATCAATAAGCCTTTGTTGTTCTTTTGTTTCCATATAAATATAATCAACAATTATATATCACAAAACATACACTTTAGTAAATTAAATATATACAGATACTCACAAACTAGTGGTGGAAATAAGACTTTCTTCCATGAGCAGAAACATCCATTACAAACATTATGCATAGCATAATATCTGGAACAGTTTCTATAGTTACCCAAACTTTAACACTTTCCATTTAAGAGGTTGATTTTTAAGCCCTTACTACATGTACATGTGTTAACAGAGCCATTCACCCAAAAATTTATAATAATGAATAGTAAAAATTCTAAAAGAAATCTGATGCTCTTGCCCTGTGAGGTAATTTTAATAAGTTATCAGTCAGATGAGAAGTTATTTTGGGAGTTGGAGGCTTCACCCGTCTTGTTGGGGTATGCCTCAAAGGTGTTGTTGAGGGAGTCAGCAGAGGAGTTGATGGTCCAGGTGTGACACCACCAAGATGTCTTTGAGGCGATGGAGTGTAAGATGCTCTCAGTGCAGAATCTCCAGGTCGCAACTTATGTGTTGCTAATCTTTGAGCTGCTGGTGACATAGAACTCAATCTTTCCAAAGAGCCTGTGCCAGGTCTCGGAGACGGACTAAAAGTAAAAGTAAAAACAATGTTGAAAATTAGGAAAATAACTGTAATGAATCAAATGAAATAATCAACAAATACTTACGATGCAAGTCTACGAGCTGCTTCTAGAGCTTTGAGTTTTCGTTCTCTGTGCCTCTCTCCTGCTTTTTCAGCAAGAGCCAAAGCAATCTTCTCACGTTTCGGGGGAGCATTCATTTTGAAAGAGGGGCCTTGACTTGGGCGAAGTGGTGTATCACCTCCATCCAGCCTAAATGGTGTACCCTCAATTTCACCCCATGTCATCAAAGGGGAATCCATTACACCTGAAATTGTCAATAAAAATAACAAAAATAAAAATACTTTACATTAACATTTTATATGACACACCTAGAATTAATTAGCTATAGTGATTATTACACACCAGGCATGGGTGAATCCATTGTCACATAGCTGAATCCATTAACTTTTGGAGTCTCCGTTGTTAATTCTTTTCCATCAACACCAATTTTTCCATCGTGAGATCTTGCTTGAGTCACTGCTAGTCCTTTGATTACTTCCTTATTTTGACGCTCATCAAATGGGTTCTTCTTAAGCCTTGTGTTATTATGAACAATTTCTTGGCGCTTGTTAGCTAGTGCAATTTTATCTTCCTCTGACAATGGCGCACCTGTAAAAGCAATAAAGAAAAAACATTTTAAAAAAACATATAAACATTACAGCACAGGCTGACCGGAAAATTTTGAACAATCTTTTATTTATGTTTTAAAGTTTGGATAGCAAACAAAAAGGTTCTCTTAGATGTTTTTTTTTTTTACTTACCTTCTGGGACATACATAATGTAGTTTTTATTTGTAAATTTCCATGTATCAATATTAAATGGACGGTCTGCAATTTCTGCTTGTTTTTCAATGGATGGTAGGGCCAACTGGGCTTTGACTTTATTTGCTGAAGCTTCTTCGTCTTGGTAAAGCCAACCATACTGTAAAAGACATTACAATAATGAAAATTTTCTCAAAACCTTAACATACACTATTATTTCATTACAGAAAAGATAAAAACTCTTAAATACCCTATGTCTATGTCTTATATCAGCTTCTTTTATAATTTCTTGGAAGCTCTCATTATCTTCACTTGTGTGAGCACTGAGGAATGCATCCAATCGTCTAGTGCAATCTGTAAAATTGAGATAAAAGATTTATCAAACTTGTCTAAGTGCTAATAGTGCAGTAATAATGTTTATTTGCTTTTTAAAAAAATTAATTAAGAGTTACCTTGTTTTGATACAGAACTGTCACCATCATTTTCCTTCTTTGACTGGTCTGAAGTTTCTTCCCGCGACGGTTCTGAGTCATCTAGCCTATTGGCAACTGGTGTTTCAAATGTTGCTGGGCTAGCACCTGGAACAAAACAAAATTATAATGTAGAAGACTAAATATATGTCTCTTGGAAGAACATTCACACCACTTCTTACTTACATCGTTCAGTTGGTGGCTTGGCCCCTGAGCTATACTTGGCATACAATTCTCGCATCTTCATGACATCATTCTGATCCATTGCTTCAAGGTATTGATTTTGAGCTCTGAGTTTCTCGAGGTCAGGAAAAAAGTCCCTTTCAATTATATTACCAATTTGCTGCAACAATCAAAAGAATTACATTAAAATATGTTTACAGTCCACTGTGTAGGTTATGTAACACTTTCAGATTAAAAAGAAAAGGGGAATGAATGGCTAAGTGAAATAACACATTAGCTAAAATGATAGTTGCATTTTAAAAAGGGTGTGGAACTGTGTGTGAAAAAAACTTACCTCTATGTAAACATCTTCTTCCAAAACTTTCTGCTTCTTTCTCACTCTACCCGAAAGAGGGGCACCTGGCATTTTGAATAACTGCAAATCCTCTGCAGTTTTCATTACTTGTAAAGCTTTGTTGCCAGGTGAGCTACAGTTAGACATGGTGTCACTCATGTTGAAACACAGGTTGAAAACGTTTTAAAACGAACAGAATAACAGCTTAAGTACTCAGATAAACAATCGCCATGACACTTGCGTCACCGTGACGTCACTGCACAGTGTGCTACTACCGTAGTATGAGAAATTTCCGATTCGGTTATTCGGTTCAAGAATTTTCTGCGAATGGGTCGAATGGGTGTTTGGAAACTATCGCAAAGGGTTAACGCCAATTACTTGACAGGATGCTTACTCATTATTCAAGGGAAGGTGCCTCATTGACTTTCACCCCATTTTCTTTCTCGGACCTTAAAGCAAGTTAAAGCGTCAGAAGGAGATGCAAGAGTTTTTGAAATTTCCCGCCACTGCCATTTCCGATCCACACCAGATCCAATAATACGGACAACCTTTTCTCATACTGTTGGCACGCGATATTCTCCCTCCACAACTCGCCTCCATAGCTCAGTGGTTAGAGCACCAGTCTAGTAAACTGGGGGTCGAGAGTTCGATTCTCTCTGGAGGCACGTTTATTTTTGTACACTTTTTAGATATTCCTATAACAACAAAAATCATGGAGATCAGAAAGGAAAGTAGTCGACGGGTAGCAGTCGGTAAAACAACGCCCCGCAACGCGCTAACACGCATTTATAGGTATCGGTGAATGTTATGTTAACAACGATGTGAGAGGATTGGAAAAGAAAACGGATAACGAAAATGTGAGACAGTCTAACACTTAGTAAAGTATGACAACACTGATATACCAGGTACCCTGAGGGGAAGACATGCCAGTACGTTGGGTTGCCTATGCACTGGCTGCAGGGGCTGCAGGCGCGCGGCAGGTGGCGGGGAAGTGGCAGCTCCCCCACCACTTCACCCTTCACCTTCACCCTGCAGCCAGTGCATAGGCAACCCAACGTACTTTGCACACTGAAAACGCAAGTGTGTAAATGTCGCACACTTGTATGTGTGTGAATATCCATTCGTACACTTAGGGGGGTAAACGTGTGAATTTTCTAGAAAAAAAACTTACACGTTTACCCCCCGAAGTGTACGAATGGATATTCACACACCTACAAGTGAGCGACATTCACACACTTGCGTTTTCAGTGCATGTCTTATCAGTGTCTTATAGCCTGTACACCTGGTACATGACGCATTACAGGACGTGCTCAACGGCTCTACGATTACCGATGGACCTACATTTAATATGTGTGAGACACATTCTGCTCTATAGAGCATATACGTATACATAGGCAAATGCGAGGCAAATACATTGTAATGCATAATGTCAGTCACATGCTTCTCTCCATTTTGGTAATGAAGAGCCCGCTTGTCCTCGCCCTCATCACTGTGTACGGCGGATTCACGCCGCGCGCTTTTGTAGTTATATATACTGCACCGCGTGCACGGGTGCGGGCGGGTTTGCCTATCCCCACGGCTCCATAAGTGGATCCGCGCGAGTAGGCAACCCGCTCGCACGCTTGTATGCGGTACAGTATAACTACAAAAGTGAGAGGCGTGAATAATCAGCCACCTGGTACGGTCATACGTTTTTTTAAATGTCACACTTTATTAGTTTATCACCGAAGACGGTGGTAATGAATCGAAGATGAAATGGGGAAGACAGTTAATTGCTGCCTCCAAGAAAGGCCGCCCGTCGTGGTAGGTGGAGAAGTCGACAGTCGGTGGCGTGCTGGTATGTATGTCACAAGATTCGAGAACATCCGGTCATCTGCGACACCTAGGGTGGGCGTAGGCGGGCGGGGCGCGGGAGGGCGACTGGAGCTGG
>NW_026267241.1:485766-492170 GCF_000697945.3 Frankliniella occidentalis
GGGGACCTGACCACTATCCCATCCCTCCCCCTTGCTTTTTAACCTTAACCCTTAAGTGCACCCGGCTATTTCGTTTGCAACGGGGCGTGGAGGCACGCGTCGCTGCCGTTGCTTCGCTTTGCTGCTTCTTTGCTGACGTTGCTCCCGCACCACCCGCGCGCGTCTGCTGCGGCGCCCCCTGCTCAGCATCACCATCGCCATGGTCTTGCGGGTGGTGTGGGCGCACAATTATTATTCACATTTCGGACGGCTCCCTATGTGTGCACGTGCACGCTTGTCACGGCATCGCCAGCATCGCCACCACCACCACCCTGGTATGCTACGTGCATGATATATGTATGCCCCCTTCCCCCTCCTCCACTGCATGGTGACGGTGCCCGTGCGTGAGAAATGCATACCGCTCGCTTGCCACCCACATCACCGCACATCCCGCCCTGGTGGTGGTGGCATGGTGCATACCGCTCCGATGCGCTCGGCGGGCTTTTCTCAGCGATATTCGTCGTGTTTATTCAGGGCGACTTTCACGACCTCCATAATGAAGTCAATAATTTCCCGCAGCGGCGATGACGGGTCCAACGGCACCCCAGAGGAGCTGCAGGGGCTAGGGCGGCCCCGCGCCGGCCCCGCGGGGAGCGATGGGCCATACGCGGCGTCCTGCGCTCCTCCCCGGGGGGCGGCGGCGGGGAGCTCCGTCCGGGAAGCAGGAAGCAGCAGCGCGTCGGTCTTGGGCAGGAGGGTAGTACCGCCCCCCATCCAGGACTTCGAACACTCACTAGGACCAAGGATCAGGGATCTGCTGTTAGGGCAATTTGCCCGTGTGCAGACGGCGCAGCAGACCCCCCGGGGAGGGGAGCCTTTGCATGCCACATCCTCCTCCCCCTTCCGCCCCAGAACACCTACTCACCCGTCGGAGCTGGCCAGGCACGGGGGGTGCTGCGCGGGGGGACGGGGAGGAGCAAGGGGCTTCCTTTATTTTTTGTTTTCTTAGTCTCGCTGTCTGTCGGAGAAAACAAACATTATGACGTGGAGGCGTGGCCAGGGCGGGCCAAGGCTTTTCGGGGAAGAAGAGCCCTGGAGTCGTGGTGTCTGGGGCGGGCGGGGACCGGGGTTGCGTGGGCGTTTTGCGTACCGGTCGCAAATCGGGTCGCTCAGTAAATGGTTAAAAAAGAAAACTTTCAACAAACCTCGGTTATGCTACTCTGCTTACTTGTAAAGTAAAACACATAGAATGCGACGTGACGCGATCATACTGCAGTGCAGCGCACTTCGAGCAATAAAAACGAGCAACGCTCTAAAATGTTTTTGTAGCTTTTCTTTTCTTTTCGCGTTTTGCGCCACGTGCGTGGGCGACACTTCGGTGGGGGCGGCGGCGGCGAGGTGACTTGACGGCAACATTTTAGTCTTAACGCCCCCAGCGTCTCCGGGGAAGCCCACCGTTAACACGTACTTGTCCCCGCGACGAAACACATGCGTTATGCGTCTGCTGTAACCGCCCCCCCCCCCAAATCCCTCATGCCCCGCGTCCCTCGACATACGCCACCGCCTACATACTTGTTGCAGCCGAACGATCTATATTCCGAGACACTATACTCCACTGCTTGTCCAATTTTGTTCGAAAGAATTGTTCGAGCTTTTCTGAAATGCCGCCAATCTGCCCGAGGAAATATGCAAAAGAAGCCATCGAGGCAAATATCCCGATCCGTCTGAGCGAGGATGTGGGGATGTGATGGGGCGGGGGCGGGGCGGGCAGAACTTGCAACGCCTGTATGTACCCACTTTGGCCCTGCAAAGGCCAGGAAGTCGTAAAGCAGGGCGGAGGGATGAGCCCTTTACTTCTGCCCCGCCCGCGCACCACCGCACCGCCGCCGCCGCGCTTCGGTTCTTGTGACGTCGACAGGAATATTATTTCGCCGCTTCCCTTTTCGCATGCATATATCCGTCCCTTTCGCACCCTTCCGCGCAGCCGCGGCCTCTCCTGGACCTGGCAAAGGAAAGGCGGGAAAGGCAAGTTGCTGTTGCTTAGTGCATAGGCAGGCCGCGACGGAGCGGGGGCGGGCTGAGAGGAAGGGAGAGGGGGGGGGGGGAGAGGTCGCCCCACACACGCGTCGTGCAGTCCAAGTGCGAACGCACGCACTTGCGTCGTCAACTTTTCACTCTCTTCTTTCCCGAGCAAACGGGGCAACCGCAGAAAAAACAACACGCATACACACAGAGAGACACCAAAAAAAAGTACGAGTTCTGTGCCGTCGAACACGGTGGATTTTGGCGGGTAGACTCTTGAATCAAACCGATATATAGGTCAAATCAGCTTTATATCAGGTGGCTGATTGACCCCGCGCACTTTTGCAGTTATGCCGATGCAGATCGGCCCGTAAGCTGCCGTGGAGGTCCTTATCTCAAAAGACCTCCGAGCTGTCACGGCGACTCACGTGAGCCTCCGCTACCTACCGACACGCCCAGCACAAGAAGGAGCAGCCCCCAAGCCCCAGGTGGGGCATCGCAGACCCTATCTAAAACGCGGTCAAACAGCGTCAGGGGCTATAGGCAAGCCCGCACGCACTCGTGCCTGCGGTACAATATAACTACAGAAGTGCGGGGTTAATCGGCCACTTGATACACGGAAAAAAATGACTTCGTCGTGAAGATCAATTATGTTTGTTAGGCTGAATTCGATAGCTGGAATCGAGAATCCGTTACTCACAAACAGGAGTTGGTTGCTACGACCGGACACTTGTACGAAGAGAACAAACTCCAGCTTGGTTCTCTTTGTACAAGTGTCCGGTCGTGTCAACCAACTTCTGCTTGTGAGTATCGGATTCTCGATTCCAGCAATCGAATTTAGCCTACCAAACAGGACTGATCTTCACAACCGAGTCTTTTTTTTCCTGTAGTTTTTCGTTCGCATGACCTCGATATGATATCACATGATGTCACAAACCTCAAAAACTTTGTTAGTTCTTTTCTGAAATTCTCTCTCACCTCACACGAAGTGCGCTGTGTGACCACTACGTGTTCACGCCCCCTTCTTTTAATCACATGCACTCGACACTTACGTCTGCGTGTAAAACTTGTTTCAAATTCGTTTCAAACCTCACTCCTCATTATTTTTGGCGGAGTGGTGTATGAGAGAATAGCGGCTCGAGTGTTTCTAGAACTTACCCCGCAGCGCCAAGGATTTTCCCAACCCCATAAATTATTTACTCTTTGGATAAAGATCTGGCGGTTGCACTCGGGCCCTCGAGACGGGCCAGTCCATGGTCGATGGGTGCCGAGTGCGCGGAGAGCCCCAAACCTCTCTCACCCTCTAAGCTGAGCAGCCCTCCAGGACGTCCACAACACTCTTCACTTCACCGGGAAGAAACAGCAACGACTTGCTGCAAACTGCAAGAGATGTGATGGGTTGGCCTGCTTGAGAGGCCAGTTCCCTAAGAGGGCAGCCGGCCATAGATATGGATATGCGGATGACAACCTCAGACGTGACAGCGTATTTTCGAAGAGATGGTCGGGTCCTCGCCTTACCCACCTCTATCCCTCTCTCCTCTCCCATCTTCCCCTCTCTCTCCTCTTCCATTCACCCCCCGCTCTCCTCCTCTCTCCCTCCTCCAGCACCCCTCTATTTTATTTTTTTGCGTCGATTTAGTCCCCCTCCTTCATAACTCACGCGTAGGAGGGGGAGGGGGCGCACGGGACCGACACCCATCCGTTAGACCCTTCGTGGGGGTGCACCTCGCCCCCTTCCCCCTGTTGCGCTATGCGAACCATGCGGCACCGTTCATTGGGACATTATCGTCACAAACAGGCCACAAGAGAACAGCTGATTTGTTGGAAAACGAACCTATTTTACCAGAGTAAGTACACTGGAAACGCAAGTGTGTGAATGTTGCACACTTGTAGATGTGTGAACATTCAATCGTACACTTGAGAAGGTAAACGTGTGAATTTTCTAGGAAAAATTTTCTAGGAAAAATTTTCTAGGAAAAATTCACACGTTTACCCCCTTCAGTGTACGAATAGTTATTCACACACCTACACTAGTGTGCGACATTCACACACTTGCGTTTACAGTGTAGGAAACGCAGTTGATTTCTTCGAAACGGAACAAGCACTTTTGTGTTTTTGAAATTTCCCCTTCTGAAAGTTGATAAATTTTGCGAAGTAATAAAAGTAATTTACTAATACTGATGATGACGTGTCTCTGCTCTGCTGTAATGGCCTGCTGGTGAGCGGGGAAGTGATCTACGACGCATACCCAGAAACGCATTACGACAAAAGGGGGTAAAAAACGGAAAGCGCATCAGCAGCGACTGCAGCAGCAGCAGCAGCCTTCAGGGTTGAGAGCAGTCGTGGCTGCGGATGCAGCCCGGGCCCAATGGGTGGTCTGCGGCATTAATTAGCTATGTGTTCTCTTCTCCAGCCAGGCCCTGGGCCCCCAGCAGAGCAGAGTGCTCACCGTTCCGGGCCTTCCCCCTAACTCCGAACCTCTGACCCCTGACGGCGTGCTTCAGCTTCAGCCCTCGTCTGCGAGGCAAAAAGCAGGCCCCCGCAGCAGCAGCAGCACGCGGGCGGCTATGCCTTCTCCCCAGAGAGAGTCGTCAATCCCCTACAAGACGTCCATATGACGTCGCGCGGGGAAAAAGAGAGAGTGAAAGAAAAAGAGTTGAAAGTTACACAAATATTCTTTTTATTTTATTATTTGGAAAACTGTTGCGAGATATTTCCAGCAAGAAAGCAAATAAAATATATATATCGAGATTCCCGAGAGCTTTAAAAAATACACATCTTTGGTCTTGCAGTATGCGAACCTATCGACATACCATATTTGGCACAGCATAAAAGTACAGAACAATGAAAACGACGATATTTAAAAACGAGTCACAAATACCAAAATACATACATCAGTCCGAATCAGTCTCTATGATACAATAGGCGGCTTGCGTGGCCCCACGACGCGTCAGCCAGCAGCACATAGTGAAGGCACACATGTGTTCAACAGACTTGACCCGATCACAAAATTATGAATTGAACACAGAGGCAAAGATCCTTAGGACAGCCAGTTCGCTGTGAACAGCCACCTGTCGTGCGACTCCAGGTGCGTTTGAAGAGGAGCACTACGCCTGGAAGAGGGACCAACAGGGCCGCAGGGGCGCTACCGAGGCACAAAGTCGTAGGGGTTCTGGTGCAGGCGCGCCGGGTGCGGCGCCGGCGGGTAGAAGCCCTGGTGGTGGTACGGGCTGTACACGACGTGCTCCTGGTGCATGTCCTGCATCGGGTGCACACCCGGGTGCACGCCGGGGTGCACGCCGGGGTGCACGGGCTGGTACGAGGCGGCCGGGCTGCGCAGCCCCACCGCCGAGAGCCCCAGCCCGGCGGCCGACAGCCCCGAGAGCCCGGCGGACGACAGCGAGGTCGTCGGCGAGGTCTTGGACACGGCGCAGCTGTACGCCCCGCTCGACGAGGTGGGCACCGAGGCCGGGTGCGCGTACGGCGACGGGACGGATGACGAGCTGCGCATGGAGGAGAGGCGACAGACGTTATTCGAAACAAAATCGATTCAAAACAAATTTGGAATATGGTAATCGCGTCGCTGTTGCTCACCTGTGGTGGTGGTAGATGGGCCCGTAGTTGCACATGTCGGCCAGGTATGGCTGTCCGACGGGCGCCGGGGAGGTGTTGCTGGGCGGAGCGGCGGACAGCCGCGGGTGGCTGGCCCCGGACAGGCGCGAGGACAGGCTCTCCGAGAGGCCCGCCGCGTCCACCTCTGAAACAAGAGGGAAAGCCTCGTCAGAAACTAAAGTCACGCTAGAGTGGGGGGGGGGGATTACTTCGCTGCCGTTCGTTTCTCTAAACCGAGGCGACGATTATTTTCATCGGCGGTGTCGACGAACAATAACAACCCTCTCCGTCAAGTAGGGGAAGGACCAGTAGTGGGGAAGCCAAGGAGGACCGCGTCAGACTCGGGAGGAAGGCCGGGGAGGTGAGGGAGGTGAGCGTTCGGTCTTCAATCAGCGCGCGGGCTGACAGTGCTGACACCGCTCAGCCGCCTCGCCTGCTCCGCACCGCAGCAGACTTGGAGGAGTCCTGGCTGTCACAGAGCTGGGGGAGGAGGGGTGGGGGAGGAGAGGACCCGCCCGCCGTAGCCACAAGCAGTACGAGTTTTTATTGCGAGTTCCGCAGCACATGCCCCGCTGGGTGGGGGACGCGATCATGAGGCTACGGCGTGTGCCCCTCGCGCCCCCGCGCGCTCGCGTCACCTGTGACACTCCCCGCCCAGGACGCGCGGGGGGTTGAGAAGAAGAACCCCTTATCCATTTACGGGCACGACCGCGCGACAAAGAAGTGGAGAAACCTCAAAGCCCGGTTTCACGCTGCAGCAAGTGTGTTGTACAACATGTTGTTGATTCCAC
>NW_026267241.1:492565-498935 GCF_000697945.3 Frankliniella occidentalis
CCACATTATTCTCTCACCAAAGGCAGTCATTATAACGGCAGTGTTTTTCCCCCTCAAGGAAAATCAACAATAACACCACACGCTCGCTCGCTCGCGCCCGCGCGCACACACACACACACACGGCGCGTTTCTTCGATACTGCGCCGTGAGGTGTACATCCCTAAAATATCGAAACCTAAAGAGGGGGTGGGGGTAGAGGGGCCCAATCCTCGACCCTCGATACATAACACACGCCACACGCCAGGCCGGCCGCCGGGACGCCTCCGAGACGACAGGGGAAAGAGGAGGAGAGAGAGAGGTAGAAAGGGGGAGAGGAGGCACCCATGGCCGGCCTGACTCGGACGCCATCGGGAAACCCAATGCATGATTGACTTCAAGAAAGAAAGAGATTTGGCCTGGGGGGAGTTTTGGGACATAGGGGTGGTGGGTAGGAGAAAGGAAAGGGATTACATACCGATTTTGAGAGTAAATACAGGACCAAAATTTGGTATTTAATAATATTTTATAATTAATTTGAGTATTTAATCCTCGAGGAAACGATGAGTTACATAACATTTCAAGCATGTGTGGGCCTAGGCGGGGGAAAGGATCTAGGGGGCTAATTTTTTTTTCGGGAAATTGGGTAAAAGGGTCAATTGAGTCACTGCCTGTATGGAGAACGTTGTAAATTTCTTGTTTGTTGCACACTGAACACTACGTTCGAAAGGAGGTAAGCAGGCAGTGACGGCGGACCCGGATAGTATGGGAGAAGGCCGCTAGCCTATATATTCTCGACTGAAGCGTGGCACGCCATCAGCGAGAGCCAAGGGGAATGCTGTTGGAGCGCGTGGGAGGAAGTCACCAATGTGTGTGTGTGGCAAGGTATCCTTTCTGATACCCCATAGGCAGAAACTGTTAAATTCTGATCAGCAAACGTTCTGATCAGGATAAAGCTGTCCTCACAATGAGCGTTTCACGAGGCACCGATGATAGCGCCTACTGGGCGCTGTGTAGGCCAACCCGCCAAGCTGCTGCCCATCCAGAGCGCCCGCCCATGTGGCCGGGCAAGAGAACGTTCTGAAGTCGAACGTGCATTCGCAGCACCCTGAGGGACTTTCATTGTGGGGCCACAATAGAAATAGACAGGGAATTCTGATCCAGTGTTCAAGTCCAGGTGACGTCCTCGCGACTCTCTCGCGACGCAACAGGTGCTGCGGGCGCCACGCGGGGCCTGAGGCGCCTGAGGCAGTGCCGAGCCGAGCGGGGCGCCCTGGCGGCCCTGGCGCGGATACCAACAGGTGGACGTGTGCGCGACGGGCGATCGATAGGGGGGTGGAGCGGCGAGCCCGCAGGGGTTGTCAGTGTCGGGTCCCGTCAGGGCAGCGCCAGGAGTCAGCGCCAGCGGCAGGACCCAAAGTCAGTTCGGATTGATCACAGAAATAGTTATTTGAAATGTGTCGCGAAGTATGCTTCATACAGGAATACAGGGTGGCCCATCGCGTCGTTCTTTCTTCCGATTATACCCGGGTTTATACAGTTGCAACTCGTATGCATATTCGCACGGGGCCGTAAGAAGCATGGTGAGCGACGATAGGTAAGCCCGCCTGTTTGCCTGCATCCGGTACAGTATATCCAGTAAAAAGAACGGCGCCGACAATAGGCCACCAATAGTGAATTCGGCAATTCTCTGGACAAGGTCTGCGTCAATTCGAGGTTTATCCGGGCGTACTCCAGGGGTACTCGAAGGGTACTCCAGGGGTACTCCAGCCGTACTCCAGCGGTACTCGAAGGGTACTCCAGGGGTGAGTAACCCGCGGTTAGCCGGTTGTACACGAGCTCGCAGATTCGTTTCCCCCTCGCGGCGCCCTGAGTCTGCGGAGGTGTGAACAGGCCGAGCACCACCACCGCGCCACCCGCACCGGATGCCCCGCGGATACGATAGGCACCGCGCGCTAGAAAATCCCGATTCTCGCCCGTCGCTGAAAGCTCTGGCAGCCAAAATGGCTTTTCTGCGCGCTTTTCCCCCCTTGAGGCAGCCGCGGGGCGGGGCGAGGAGGAGGCCCCGCGAGGGGCGCCCTGCTGCTGCCGCTGGCCACGCCCCAGAGCGAGCCTCGGGGCGAGCCTCGGGGCGAGCCCTCGGGGAACCCAGGCCAGCCGCCTGCGCAGCTCGTCACGGCCAATTAGAAACACAAACAAACCACTAAACGTTTCGCGCGCGCCCTCAAAGTGGCGGGGCGGTGGTGGTGGGGGCGGCGGAGCGGAGCGGCAGCAGGGAAGTCCCGCGCGCACCGAGGCGGCAAAGGGAAGCCAAGGCGGCGGCTGTGGGATTGTGGTGGCCGCGCGGGGAGGAGGGAGTGGGGAGGGATCGCTTTGATCGCGCCTCGGGGCAGGCAAAAGAGCCGCACACTCTTGCATCAAAGTGACCGGCCTGGCCACCGCCGCCGCCGGCTCGCCAGCAGGGCTGATGGCCCAAACGGTCCAAACAGAGTCCAAAGGGAATGGAGTGGCGGAGACCAGGCAGGCCAGGCGCGAGCCCACAAGGCCGCTTGGGCCGCCGCCGCCGCGCTTCGCTCGGCCCCGCCAGATGCCGCGGACTTGGAGCGTTACCCACATTATTCTCTCACCAAAGGCAGTCATTATAACGGCAGTGTTTTTCCCCCTCAAGGAAAATCAACAATAACACCACACGCTCGCTCG
The DNA here is from genome assembly GCF_000697945.3 of Frankliniella occidentalis. Lineage (NCBI taxonomy): Eukaryota > Metazoa > Arthropoda > Insecta > Thysanoptera > Thripidae > Frankliniella > Frankliniella occidentalis. The sequence goes on from NW_026267241.1 coordinate 495,242, forward strand.
CTCGCTCGCGCCCGCGCGCACACACACACACGGCGCGTTTCTTCGATACTGCGCCGTGAGGTGTACATCCCTAAAATATCGAAACCTAAAGAGGGGGTGGGGGTAGAGGGGATACCGCACCTTTGCTCTCTTTGCTCTCGTACTGCAGGCAGTTGTTGTTGTTGGTCGCTGCGGGGTTGTTGTTGTTGCTGGTGCTGCTGTTGTTGTTGTTGCTGCTGGCGGAGAGGGGACGCCCGGGTGGGCGCGCCGAGGACGGCGTCGACGTCGGGGTGGGCGGAGCTGGTCCACGCGGGCCACCCATCTGGAGCTGCGACATGACCTCGGCGCCGCTGTACGGGGAGCAGAGGGGAGGCGGCGTTTAGTAAAGAGGCGATACTCACCCCCAGTTACATTCTAGAGACTCTATTGACACTTTATGTCACCACGTGAAGTAGCCATACGAAGAGAAAAGCATGTTAAGATGCGCTCATTAACGCGTTTATAAGAATCCTGTATGATAGCGCGCCTGATAAAGGTCGCTGACTCACGCCGTGCACTTTCGTAGTTATACTGTGCCGCATGCACGGGTGCGAGTGGGTTGCCTACTCGCACGGGGTCAGAAGGAGCCGCGGCCGTGGGCAGCGGGGATTGGAAAACCCGCGCGCACTCGTGCATGCGGTACAGTATAACTACGTAAGTGCGCGGCGTGTGAATCAGCCACCTGGTTGGTATATGGCACATTCGTTGTCCCCTAAAGTTGAAGTGAAGAGGGCAGACGGTGTGGCAGACCATACGTATCCCAGGACGGTCTCCCGACCTGTGTCACCAAGCCACGCCATGCCACGCCACGCCACGCCACATGTGTGCCATTACCGGGCCCCAGGGCGCTCGGCACGGCGCGGCCGCCCTGCCGCTGGTCGTGTAGTGTGTCTCTTGCCCCGCCCCGGCCCCGCTCGCCCGAATAAATTATTTCCCTGCCGTCAAATAATGTACGCGCGACGACCACCAATAAGTACTCTCCCTCTCTCTCTCACACACACACACACACACTCGCACACATTCGCAGGGCAGACGGCGGTGACGGGGGGGTCTAAGACTATTTTATACTTCCAACAAGGAGAAGCTCTCCCAGCAGCAGCAGGAGAAAAAGATATAAATATATTTCGAGAAGAGGTGGACAAGGACAGGACCGAGACCAATTATTTTGAACAAGGGCGAAGTAGTCGTGGTCACCTAACTTGAAGTTGAAGGGCACAGGGTGTAGGCTACTTTTTTTAGGTTGACCGTAAACTTGACTTGACGAACCACGAAGCCTCTCTCGGACCAAGGTTTTTGATCCGTAAACGCGCAGAGCCACAAAAAGAGAGGGAAGGCAAAAAACGCGTAAGAGGGGAGATGTAATGGAGGTGGAGGTTACTTTGTCGGTACGGGGGTAACGTACAAAGTTGTACACGGCATGGAGATGTCCTGGCTCGTGCCACGGCGCCCCCCTTTCCCCCTTCCCTCCCTCCGAGACGGCTTCCTCGCGTTACCGCCAGTCAGCGAGGCAACCAGCCGTTCAGCGAGAACCTCCCAGCAGTTTAGACCCTGCGCCCCTTTGCCCCCCCCCCCTTCCCCCTGTGCGACACGATCCTCCCCCCGGGTGGCCGACCCCCTTTATGTAACCACAGTCGCTCACCAGTCCTCGGTGTCGCAGTCCCGGAAGCCCTTGGCGAACGGGTTGCTCGCGATCTTCAGTTGGGTTATCTGCAACGAAGAGTCAGTATTAGAGCAGCCGTCGTCAGCCGACGTGGAAATACCAGAAGGGGCTGATTCGCCACACCATCCTCAGTAGGTAGACTGACCGCATTACACGCGTGCGAGCAAGTTGCCTATTCGCACCGATGCAAGGCGCTGGTCAGAACAACCCTACGAATGCGGCCGGGTGAATGAGACACGAGATACAAGTGATATGATAATAGGGTGTTCGCTCACCCTGTGATTCTGGTAGGCCGTGACGGCAGTGAAGCGCGTCTCCGGGAATATGAAGACTTTGAAGTTCTGTGTCCTGGGGTTGTGGTCGTCGGCCAGGTGCTGGTACGGCCCCGCGCCCAGGTGGGGCATCTGCCCCGGCCGCGTCCCGGCCTCCGACATGGGCACGTGCAGGACGTGGAAGCGGGGCTGGTACCGGTGCATCGAGTTGAGGATGATCTGGAAATAGCGGGAGGATATGGCGAACGTTGTCGAGAGATATTACGACTCATGGGGATTTTAAAGTCCGATTTTTTTCGGGATAAAATGGACAGTTTTCCAGAAAAAAAATCGGTACATATTCAAACATTTCCAGAAGAAAATTCACAAACAAGTAAAACTATCCAGAAAAATTGAGAGATGAAAAAAAAAGATCCTTGAAAAATTTCAACAACAACAAAATTCGGAAAATTAAAATCCCTAATCACGACTCTGCTAGTCCTGCGGTTGTACTCACGTGGCCGTTATCGTCCAGCTGGTTGTTGGTGAGCTTGAGCTTGTCGAAGGAGATGACCTGCTTCATCCACTGGGCGCCGGTGGCGGGCGAGTCCGGGTGGATGTGCACCCGGGGCGGGGACACCGGGTCGGCCTTGCCGGCCACCACCCACGACGAGCTGTGGAATGCGTATCGGTAGCGCTTGTCGTCCACGGGCACGAAGTCCATCATGAGCATGTACATGGCCTCGGGCGCGAGGCCGAACAGCCGCGCCTGGAACGTCGGGAACATTCGCCTGCGGCAGAAGGAGGTTTGGAGTTGAACGGGGATGGTCAAGGGGCGCAGGAGAGACGGCGGGAGAGGGAGGCGCTCGTACCTGCCCGCCTTGGTGACGATCATCTCGGTGCCGAGCTCGTTGAACTCGTCCCAGAGGGGCTTCATCTCCAGCACGGCCCCCGTGCCCTGCAGGTCCGGGTGCAGCGGCAGGACCTGCGGAGGGGGCCGCACCGTCCGGCCGCCGCCCGCGCTGTCGTCGCTGTGCTCCCCGGAGTCGTCCAGGTCGGCCGAGGACGCCGTCGACATGATGTCGGCGTTGGCGAGGTGGTCGGCGACCGTCGAGACCGCCGGCGGCCCGCTGACGACGCTGTCGGGCGCCGTCGACGGTGACGTCCTGCTGCGGTGGGAGCCCCTGGTGGCGGCGCCTGCCGGGCGCGCCGCCTCGTCGCCGGGGGAGTCCGGGCTGGAGCGCAGCGTGGCGGGCGGCGGGGCCGCGGCGGCGACGGGCGTAGAGGCGGCGGGCTTACAGGAGCCGGCCGAGAGCAGGCATGCTGCGGACACACCAAGGAGTCGCCATTCAGCATCAAAAAAAACGACCAAGAAAATTACATAATATCCGAGGACAACGACGTGCAAAACTCAATTTCGCAGTGCTTAAAGTTGTTGGATGGTGCAAAAGGTCCGATCAGCACTATGTATTGGGGTACGAGCAAAAGAGGACTGTCTCCATATGTCATATGCCATAATGAGCACGTGATCCACTGCGATGTTGGTCGCCGAGGCGGGGCGGGGCGGCCCGTGGCGGCGGGGCTGCTCGCGCCTACAAAGTAGCGGTGCCACCGCGCCCCGTGTGAATGAAGTGCTCAATCAGGACGGGGATTAATCAAGTAGGGGGGTGGCCCGGCCCGGCCCGCCCGCGGCCCGTAACTTATACGCTATCCAAACAGTCCGACGTCTTAATCCTGCCGCGAAGCAACCCCCCCCCCCTCCCCC
>NW_026267241.1:498985-500532 GCF_000697945.3 Frankliniella occidentalis
GTCAAAAATCTATACGGAATGGAAATGAAATCAGCTGAAATTAATTTTTTGCTAAGGAATAAACTCGTCCTTTAACTTAAATTGTAGGCAGACCAACCAACGGCCGTACTTTCCCTCACTCTTTCTCTCCCTCTCGCCTGTATCCTATGCTGCTCGTGCTTCGCTGGTCTCACTACATCGCCTTCGACATCACCCCTTATGATATGTCATGGTATCATCGAAAAAGTATGTCGACATGTCCACTAATCCGTCCCTTATCTGCCGTTTATTACACGAAATTACCAACTTCCGCCCATCCAAGGGCCCGTACCCCCTGACAAATAGGCAACATCTTGCTTGTAGTGCATGCGTGTACTGCGGGGTGGCCTACCCTGAGGCTCGCAGGCGCCGAGCTCTTGTAATTTGCCGAATGATCAAATAATTCTGACAGCCGGATATGGGCTAAGCTTTTCCGTAGCGGGGTGGCGGCTGTCGGGCCGGTGAGGGGAAAGGGGGGAGGGGGGGCTGACATTGCGACTGCGGTGGCGGTCTGTTGTTGCTTCGGCTGTCACCCTCGATAACCACTACCACAACTAACTCCTCCACGCCGGGGCGCCGCCGGCGGCGCGCCGCCCCCCGCGCGGCCGCGCGAGTCAAGAAGTCGTGAGTTTGCCGCGGCCTCACGACGGCGCGCGTCGGGACGCGACACCTTATGATGCTCGTAAAGAGTGGCAGCCGTGGCGGTGGGTATCCAAGAGGCTCGCCGCAGCCACATCAAGAACCCCCTTCCCCCAAGCATTCCTATGGACGCCGGTAAACAAACAATGCGACGGCACGGCGTCGGCCACGGACAAGATGACCTCCTCTAGGAGGCTGCCGCCGCCGCCGTCCCCGGCCCCGCCGTGTGCCCCGTGCAGCTTCTCCGCACAATTCGGCTGCTGCCGCAGATGCAAAAGTAAAAGGTATGGGGGCTGCGCGCGGTAGACGGACCGCCGTCTGCATTTCCTCATTTGTACGTGCGGCGTTCCCCGACGTCGCGCGGGGAAGGGGCGGGTACGCCGCCGGCTGGGGTTGGGGAGAGCTACTTCATCCCTCGCCCCTCCCCCTCCTGCCCCCTCTCTCACTCTCTCGTATTCCTTTACTCCCTCACGAGATAGAGTAAGGCACACACCCTCGAGTCGGTTGGAGAGGTATACTTAAAAGTGGTTGAAGGAGGATTCATCGTAGCAGGACTCTTCATGGGTTAGAGTTTTAGTGTCTTTGCACCACAAACACAAACGCTTTCCTGAAGCACGTACGTTAAACAAACAAAACGTATTAGGGGTTAGAGAGAAGGCGTCCAAAATCCAAGCAGCTCAGGTAACTGATTTCTACGTTTGCTTGGCCATTGGAGACAGTGGGCGCCAGCGGAGGACGTCAAGGGGCGGGGCGGGGCGGGCATGCGGGCCACGGGGGAGAGCAAACGAGCGAGGTGACACCTTTTATTTCGAGCGAGAAGAGACGGCGCATGCCACGAGCGCACCGCGACGGAGGTGAGCATGTACATGGCCTCGGGCGCGAGGCCGAAC
>NW_026267241.1:500642-504935 GCF_000697945.3 Frankliniella occidentalis
GTGAGCAAAGATGTAGAGATGGGAATGGGAGCAGGGAGAGGGGGGAGGAGAGGGGGAGGGGTTGGGCCCACCGCGGGCAGATCCCAATTAGCAAGGCGTTTTGTTGGCCGAGACACAGGGATGCACGCCCTGATGCATCGCCCGCCCCGTGTAGCGGCCGTGCCCTGCGGCCGAGGCCCCGGCTGTTCCTTGTGGCTGCTGAGAGCGATGCCGTGCCGATTAACGTTGCTCTGGAGGAGATCTATAGCTGCGCGCCGGCGGCGCCGGTCTTCACATCGCGTAAAATATTCCCGAAAAAAAATAAGAGGAGGAAGATTAAAATTGGCTCGGGCGGAGTGAACCTGGCGCCGCAGAGGGCAATGTGGTAGTTATAGAGGCCCCGGTGGCGGCCTCCTTGGAAACCGCGCTGGCCGTGCCGGCCCGGCGCCTAAGATGGCCGATGTGCAGTAAATTCAGTTCCCCGCGCCTTATGAGATTAATGGCGCTCGGACCAGCCGGGGCAAACAATAACACAAACACACCACTGGGGGGGCAGGGGCTCCACCAGGACCCCGCCAGCGCCCCGCCAGCGCCCCGCCAGCGCCCCGCCAGCGCCCCGCCAGCGCCCCGCCAGTACCCCGCCAGCGCCCCGCCAGCGCCCGGCCAGAGGCCCGCGAGAGGCCAAGCGCTTGTGGCAATTTCTCACACTTTGTGTTTATTTGGGTTAAGACGGTCCGGCCGTGGTGTGCCCCCACCCCCTTTCCCACCTCCCCCGCCCCTCCTAACGGTGCGGTTTCTATGAGGCTAAACACAAGGCTTTGGACACACGGTCGCGCCCGGCACGGCACGGGCTCCCCGGCTTCGATGTACTCAACCCTCCCGTAACACTGGCCACACTCCTCGCCTCAGGAGGTCCCAGGCAGCCGGCGCCCCGGGTCCCGGGGGGTCGGCTCGGCCCTAGTCCTATGGGGCTCCGACGTGGACGTGGACGTGGACGTGGACGTGGACGTGGACGTCGATGAAGGAAACGAGGATGATGGGAGTTGGGAGTTACGTGGAATCGAGAACCGGTAGGAGCGCAAGTGTCAAAAATCTATACGGAATGGAAATGAAATCAGGTGAAATTAATTTTTTGCTAAGGAATAAACTCGTCCTTTAACTTAAATTGTAGGCAGACCAACCAACGGCCGTACTTTCCCTCACTCTTTCTCTCCCTCTCGCCTGTATCCTATGCTGCTCGTGCTTCGCTGGTCTCACTACATCGCCTTCGACATCACCCCTTATGATATGTCATGGTATCATCGAAAAAGTATGTCCACTCATCCGTCCCTCATCTCCCGTTACACAAAATTGCCAAGTTCCGCGCATGCGAGGGCCCTTACCCCCTGATAGATAGGCAACATCTTGCTTGTAGTGCATGCGTGTACTGCGGGGTGGCCTACCCTGAGGCTCGCAGGCGCCGAGCTCTTGTAATTTGCCGAATGATCAAATAATTCTGACAGCCGGATATACGTAACGTACTAAAGAAGATCAAGTACTGTCCTTATTTTAGCGTCAGCTTCGCCAGGCTTACACGCGGGGCGAGTAAACGCGGACTTTAGTACCGCCCATATCTCCGAAACTAAGGCGAAAAATAACAAAATTTCCAGATCATCCGCCAAATTAAACTGCCTTATCTCACTACTTGCGTTACGTGCAATTGAAGATATTCTCAAGTATACAGTACTCTCAAGAAACACAGAAATGCCGAAATCATCTTGATTTCCTGATTTCCCTCAATTCTAGCGACAATAGTGTTTAAAATGTCACCATCCTACCTGACTTGAACTTAGATAAGGATCTGAAAGGCATGCAATTTGATCGAAAACACATTATGTTAAAAATCCCTTTGTATAATCAGCTGAGAATCAATGTATTAAATTGTCTCTGTGTGGAAAATAAGTCCTATGAAAATAGCTCTTTCTCTCTCCTTTAGCCCCACCCCCGACTCCCGGCAAAAAGAGGATTTGAGGGCGAAATAATCTAAAACCCGGTCTTCAAAAGGCTGCCTAAAAACACCGAATCCCATCCCGATAGATTCTTTTCCCTCTCAGAAACAAGCTCCCGTTCCCCGTGCCCTGTGCGGTCCTCTGCTATTGGGGAAAATGAGAGGGAGGAAGAGGGGGGGCACTTCACCCTCCGATAGAGACAGTCTTGGGGACTGTCTAAAATATTTACCTGCCGCGAAACACGACGTGAATGGGACGATCGCCATGCCATTCGGATTCGGAAAGATTCTCTGCTCACCTTCCATTTCCTTTACCGGCGACGTGAAGCTCGGCATCCAGTCCGGGTAGCAGCAGTCCTGTTGCGGCGGCGGCGCCCGGGCCAGGCCCTGGTCGAGCCCCGCGCTCGCTGCGCCGATCGGAGACTCGGACGCAGGGTAGTGGTGCTGCATAGTCACCTCGCCATATCACTATATCCCGCCGACCGGCCCGCTCGTGTCGCGATCACTGACTGTCTCACTTTGTCGGTAATATCACTTTGCACTGGGCGGTCACTTTCACTGGTTCACACACCACTGGGGTTCACTCGGGTTCACTCGCAGAGTTGCGTATCACTTCCCGCGAGGCGCTGGCGGCCCGGCAGCGGACCCCGTCGCGGCGGCAGGCGCGGCGCGCCGGGTGGCCATCCTGACCGTCACCGTCACCGCCCACTGTGAACACACAATCGTTACGCGGTATTAGAAACAGTCCAGGAATATATCAAAATCAAACAGTGAACAAAATCAGGGCGGCTTGGCCTACGGTGCAGTATAACGACTAAGTCGAGGGGTGCCTAACTCCATAAAAATGTGTACACCGGATTACCAAATTGTAAAGATTACCAATGATTACCAAAGATTACCTATGTATACTAGGTATGATCCACCTCCATTCTAAATCGAAACGACCATTTTTTGTTCCGTGAAAAATGCATATTTCTGTGCAACTGTTTGGTAGTTGCTAATTTTTTATCATGCAAGTTACAAATTTGCATTCTATGATTGGCCAAATCATAATTTTGTCCATGGGAGGAAAGCATTAGGCAAGATGTGCACAAAAATTCATGTCTAAATCAACAAATTTGTCCTTTTAAAAGACCCTCACGAGTGTGAGGATTACCAGTGATTACCAGTGATTACCGAGTCTGTGTACACCTGATTACCACAGTTGGGCACCCCTCGGACTAAGTGCTTCGGGGTGCGGCGGGCTCTCTGCGATGCAGGCCGTCATGCATGAGCCAGAGGTCCCGAGGGGGCGCGCTAGCCGCGGCGCAGCACATGACTGATGACGAGGAGGCTGTCAGTCTCATTTTCGCACCGGCTGTCCATTTCATTTAGCGAGAGGAGGACGCCGCCCTGTTGCTCGTATGAGCCAGAGGACAGGGACCACGACGCCATGCCGAGGACTCGACGTTGTGCTCGCACCGCAGGCTTTAGAAAGAGGGTTTTCTAACATTGTGATGTCCTCGCGAACAAACTAGTCTACAGTCACAATTTGCGGAGTGAGGCACATTTTGTTTTCGTTTGTTTTGAGAGGTGGGCGAGGGGTGAACATCCGCGTAGTAGAGTTTGCCATGTTCACCGGCCGCGGAAAGCAGCCGCCGGCTGCTGCCGCTGCAGCGGGGCAGCGGGGGAGCAAAAGTTTGTCATCGGGCGGCGCTTGTGGCGCGTGGTGAGCCAGGCAGACGTCGTCATCGGAGGCGGGGTCCACTGATCGACTTGGCGGAGCGCGGCGTGCGGCGCTGCGTGACGTGGCGTACACTCACCACCAAAAAGACAAATCAATTCGGCGACAAGTCCTCCCTTCCCCCCGGGGGGCGGGGCGCGGCCGGGAGCGGGCTGGCGTCGACACAATGTAGCGAGGTACCGTCAACACCTGATGGGCCCGCGAGCGACAGGGCGCGGGAGGACGCGGCGCTGACCTGCACAGCTGAGCTGATGATGGTAGTCGACTCCGCGGCCACACTAACCTTGTATGTCTGTCCGCGGTGGGCGCGGCGCGGCGTGGCGGGGCGTGGCGCGGGGTGGCGCGGCCCGCCGGGGGGCACAGGGTCGGGGCGCGGTGCCCGATATCACTTGACGCGGAGGGGACGGGCCGGCCGCCGCCGCCCCGGGTCACTTCGCACTCTTCACTCGGCTCCCCGCGGGGGGGCACGGCGCGGCACGGCGCGGCGCGGGCTGCTCGACGCTGCGGACGACGCGCTCGCCAGGATGGTGCGGTCCGGGACGCGGGGAAACGGAGACGTGGACCCAGGGGCTGCGGGGGTCGGGAACTGAGAGGGAGATGCAGC
>NW_026267241.1:505012-544417 GCF_000697945.3 Frankliniella occidentalis
GGGGCAAGCAGTGTGCCCTGCCGAGCGTTAGCGCCCTCCCCCCTACCCCCCTTCTCCCACTACTCTCGAGCCAGGCCACTCTGTTTGTAAATGATCTGCCTGCCCCTCCACTCCCCTCGCACGCACACCACGCACGCACACACACACGCCCACACACACACGCACACGCACCCCTGCACAACAGGCACACTGACGTTCAAGATCACCTTCTGGCTTTTGTGCATGGTGTTTCCCTGTTCCAGGCATTTCTCGAAAGATGTATTTCTCTAGGTTTTATTTTTTATGCCAGATATTTAGGAAAAGGATACATTTTTTCTGTTTCCTTTTTTTGCTTTGGCTTGATGGGCGTTCCTGGAGGTTCATGACCGACAAATTGTGTAGTAAGGCAAAAGGCCTCTCCTCTCCTCTCACATGTGGTCCCTCAAGCTGGGAGGGCGATAACCGAACGGCAAAATAATTGCTCATCCTACTTTATACGTAAGACGTTTGGCGAGGGAAACACACCGATCCGTGGGGAATAGGGTATTCCTCTCTGGAAGAAACCCAGAAATCAAACAAGTGCGCCAGCCGAATCTGGACTCATCCTTTGAGTTGTCATGTAGACCAATGAGCGTCTGGAGGGTAACAGACACGGGCAAAAGTGAGTTACGCTTTTCTACCAGAGGAGCGCGTTATCGCTATCGGGAGATGAAAAATTAAATCTTAAATGTGAGAACGATTGCAGCCTTCCTTACGATTCGGTATTCCATAGCAGAAGTAGCAAGAAGGAAAAGCAAAGCAGTCAGGGGGGAAAGGGGGGGGGGGCGCTTCACACTCATACGTTCCGACACACACAGAAGCCGGTGTACTTCAAATCTTCTTTCATCTTTGTCACTTCTTTACGGAGTTTTACGCATTGGATAATGATCCACATTAGTTGGGGAGAAGTTAATTGGAGTGACGTGCGGAGCTTGTGGATAGGTAATCGGGAAGCAGCGATCGTTTGTCCCTCTCGCGCAATCGCGGAATCGCCTGTGCAGGTGGGTTGCCTATTGCCTGTTGCCTACTTTGCCGACGCCGTTAGGACTTTGGTGAGCTCATAACGGCCTCACGTAATAGTGTTCCCTGCCCGCGAATTATTTTGGCTCATTCATCCTAAAAGGTGGCTGATTCACTTTCGTAGTTATACTGTACCGCATGCACGAGTGCGGGTGAGTCTGCCTATCTCGCTCCTTCCGGCCCCGTGTGAGTAGGCAACCCGCACGCACGCCTGCGCCTGCATACGCGGTGCAGTATTACTACGAATGCATGAGTGAACCACCTGGTATGTCACCCTGGAACCTCTAGAGGGAGAGAAGGGGTAGGTCAAAGTCCAGAACATTATGTGTGTCCATGCATTCCTATATCACAACGCCGGTCGCCCGCGGAGCGCCTGACGCCGGGTCGGAGATTGGCCCACCGCGCTCGGGAGAGTGAAGGGCCTAACGGCCAACTGGACGGCAGGTGGTGGGGCCGCCATGTCGCGGGCCCGGCCCTCCTCCATTGTCCTGTGCGGTTACGGCGTCTTAACGGCGCGGCCGCGGTCGGGGCGGGGGCGGGGGAGCGGGCGCGGGAGGATACACAGAGGGAAGGGGCTCCCACCGCCGCCCAGCCGCGCGCCCCCCGCGCCCGCCGCGACGCCCGCTCGGCCCCGTTCCTCATTGGCTGCCGGGGCCCCGGTGGGGTCCTCCCCCCGCGGGACTCGTGGGGGCCTCGGCCATGCCTCCTCGGCGCACATTGGCCGCGGGGCCTGGGTGGGGCCGTGGGGCCGCGACAGGCCCCAGCCCCCCGAGCGGTCCCTCGGTCCCTTCACCCCGCGATGAAACGATACTAACTGCTTCCATTTGTTTACAGTGTCCTCTTCGTCTGATGAATGGACGCGGACTAAAGCGATGGGGTCAGCAGCGTTGACGTGGATCCGGAAAATGGGGGGGGGGGGACTTTGCGCAGTTCACGTGACAGATACCGGTATTTTCTCAGGACTTTACGCTTATGGCTAGCACTTTATCCGAGAGAGTTTTTGTTGGGGGGGGGGGGGGACTTTGCGCAGTTCACGTGACAGACACCGGTATTTTTTCAGGACTTTACGCTTATGGCTAGCACTTTATCCGTGAGAGAATTTTTGTTGGGGGAGGGGGGGGGGCTCGTACGGAACGCCTTCCGCCCTCGGTGCGCCAAAAGGCAGCCTCGCACATCAAGGTCATCCGGAACAGGTCACCTCCTCGAGCAGTACGCCTACACACACGAGTCAGCAAAAGGGTCCGTGGGCCACAACACATAATACGCTTCGCTTCGCTTCGCTGCCGGGACTTCCCTTATGTATTTGCCGGCAAGGGGGGCAAGCCGTGGGAGGGTCAGAGAGCGCGCAAGTAAGAGGGCGTGACAGTGAGGAGGGAGGGAGCAGGGAGCAACTCATTAGAGGCGCCAGGGTACCGGGGTGCCACACAGGGGAGCACAGGGTTGCGGTCGCGGGGGTCGCGGGTGGATGCCGGTCCGTCGCCACTGTGGTGCGCCGCGCCCGCCCCGCCCGTGGTGGGGCCCCGCGTTCTCGTAGCCAATCGTGGCGTAGCGCGCCCCGGCGACCGCCACTTCAGCTGTGTCGGCGTGAACGACACCTTCACTATCAAAGCGACAGGGAGGCGCCGGATGAGATCCCGGGGGCAGCTCCGAGGTCCAGCCAGCCCAGGCACGCGAACACCGAGCACTGCCCTCTGCGCCTTACGGCTTGGCTGTGTACGCGCGCATACGCCCCACAGCCGCCGCCACACCAGGCCGCCGCCGCGGGGCCCGCTGCTCCCGCTGCCCCCGCGGCCCCCGCGGCCGTTAGTCCGTCAACGCCTGCGCGCCGAGTGGCAACTGTGCGACGCTGTTCTCTCCAACGCCGCCGCGGTGCCGGTGCCGCGGTGCTCGCGCGCCCCTCAAGAGGACCGCGCCCCACCCCGCCCCGCCACGCTCGGCCGCAGGTCTCTCTCTCGCTTTGATTGTTGTCGGAACAGCGACCTGCAGCAGCGCGTCGTCGTCCCCGCGTCGCACACGGGGCGGCGGCCCGAAGTCACGGCACTCTCGCGCGCACGGCGGCGTGGAACCGCTGATCTCTGCAAAATGCCTAGGTATGTCACCGTGTTGACGGACAACGGCGAAACGGAGAAGATTCATTCCAAGAATAGCGCGGAACGCACTCGGCGACGTTTTGCGAGAGTCTGTTCCAGCGCCAAACTCGTCGACGCTGAACTCCTGAAACCGCTGCTGCTCTGACTGATCCTGGCCCTTCTGAGGCAGCCCGATGATGATGACGACGCCCCCCTTCCCCTTTCGCCGCCCGAAGACTAATCGCTCATCATCCCCACGCCTCGCTTCCGATGCGGACGCACGACGCGTCGAGAGCCGAGGAAACGAATGGAGAGGAGCAGCAGCGCGGGCGCGGGGGGCCGTCCATACGTTACGTGCTGCTTCCTGCCGCGTCCTCGGCAAGGTGCGACGGCGACGACGGGCCGCCGAGCCAGCCGCGACCCCGCGCGGCCCGCCACGAGTGTGTGTGATGGATGACGGGGTCCTGTTGGTCGAGCAGGCGGGCGTGCGCCACCGCACCGCACCAGGGCATTCCCCCTGCGCCCCTCACACTTGCCGTGCCCCACCTCTGCCTCTCTCAGCTGCTTTCCATCCAAACTCGGCACGACGGCCATCTCCGTTGTTCTCAACAAGAGGGAACTCCCGCGCTGCCGCTCACTCGCACTTTTGCTCTCCGCGGGGCATCTTTATGACCCCCGGGCCAGGGCCCGCCTCCATCACCTCCACCACGCTGCCAGGCGCCGCGCCCTAGAGGCAGCTGCAGGGGGGGTTGGGCGGGCTGCTGCAGGGCCTGCTGAAAACACCACCCAAAACCACCACCCACGCTGATGCCACCCCCTTCCTCCAGCCCCCTCCCTATCGTAACCGCCATCCGGCGCATCAGGGCAATGATGCCGCGCCAGAGATTCGGCCGGAAGGGCAGGCAGGCGCGCGCTGTAAAATATCACCGTTAAATATTTTCCCTCTCATTTCCTGCTGCTTGCTTTGCCACTGTTGCGCGTGCGCTCGCGCGCGCTTTCCTCCACCTTCCAACTTTTCAATAACAGAGGGACCAACCACCATTCCCCCATTCCCCCTCACCCTCGCCTCTCTTTCTCTCCCTCTTTCTTTCTCTCTCTTTTTCTCTGGCTCTCCCTCTCCCTCCCTCTCTCTCCTCTCGGTGGAAGTGGCAGTGCCACGACGGCCCTCTGCTGCTGGTGCCCCGCGCCATCAATATGTCTGTCGACGGCCACCTCTCCGTTGCTTCCACCCCCACGCCTGCCGCCGCCGCCGCCGTCCGTGTAGTCCGCGCCGCCTGTCCGCCGCGCCGCTCTCCCGACCCTTGCCCCCGCCCCCTCCCCTTACTGTTGCTCCTCACACACACACATAGACACACGCACATGCGCACGCACACTCACACACGCACGCATCGGTCGGGCTGCCCCGCCTCTACACATTACGCTGTCATCACCAGGCAGTTATTGCAGAACTTTGGTAGTATAAACAGGGTGGCGGGGCTCGGCAGTCTGTGAGCGAAGCACAGCGGAGCGCGTGCAGCACCACCAGGACCGCTGCGGGGACCGGAGGGCCATGGGGCCGCGCCGGAAAGGAGAGGACAGGACGGAACGGAACGGCCCTCGCGAAGCTGTCAGTCGCCGTGTGGGGCTGGCGGGGCCAGCCATAAGAGGTTCAGACGCCCCGCGGAAACACCTGCCCGACTTCCGACGGGGTCATCATGTCGTCCTGGTTGCAACTTGAGAGCGGCATTGAACATTTGCCTATCCGCGAGGTGGAGTTGGTCATGGTCCGCTTTTCCCGCCTGCTTTCGGTGTTCTGTCGGCGTCGGCGGCTGTCCCAAAGTGAGGACTCTGGGCTGGGCCTCAGGGGGCTCTGCACAGCATGCATTCTGAAGGTGAACTCAGCCCGTTCAATTAAAATTCGGAATTCTCCCTCTCACCCTTACGCCCTTTACTATTGTAAGGTGTAATGGGGCATACCGCGGGTGTCCAGGCTAAGACATACCAGTACGTCGGGTTGCCTATGCACTGGCTGCAGGGGCTGCAGTCGCGGGGCGGGTGCCAGGAAAGTGGCGTGGCAGCCAACGAAACTGTCATGCCAATTTTAAATACAAGAAAATCGCATTATTTTGCAAGAAGTGACAGCTTTTTTCTTCAGCGTCTTTTCCCCTTTACGTTGATTTTCGAGAAAGTGACGTTACATGGAAAAAAAGGGGGGGGCTTGCATGCAGCACAGTTTCAGCTGCATCATTAGCTGATTATTCTCTGATTGCCTTCGTACCACTTCTTACAACTAGAAAAAAATACTTCCCTCACAGTGTCTGAAATGTACATATCTCCTTCTCTGCTGGGGTAAATTTCTTATCTTTTGTGTGCCGAACCGCAGCTGTACAAACTTCCCGCCGTTCCCATCTCCTATAGAGTTCGCCAGTGTCGTTTTACGAACGGTAGCATTCTCATATTTCCGGTCAGGAAACAGCACAGCTTTTAGGTTTACGCATGCGCAAGTCGGCTCCATCAACCATAGCCGTTTTCAGGGAGAAAGAGCTATTTGTTTTGTACTAGGAAAATTTAAAGTATTTCTATATTCATGTCAGAACCACAGTCCGCACTTTTATTACGGAAACAACTCGCAGGTAATTGTGAAAATTTTGTGGATTTATTTGTGTGGGGAGTCGCTTTAACTTTTATTGACAAAAGTCAGCTTTACTCAGGCCTGATTACCTTGAGATTCACGCTTTCTAACTTTTGCTCAATTCTGTTTCTTGATCGTATACTGCCATATCAACTAATTCCGGGAGTATAATTGATGCACTTTTTTAAAGTTTGTTCACTATTCCTTTATGTAGTGACTTTTTTTTAATGCCGAGTAGGGTTAGGTGTCCTGACTCCCCATCTTTGTTTGGGAACATGAGGTCCTGTTCGCTTTGTGCTCTGGGGTTTGCCGCTCTCGCTAGTCTTCTTAGTTTTGATAGTTTTAGAATCGCATTGCATTGGGTGTGACCCAATTAAAATCCGTTCTTTGTTAGGCCAAATTGCTCATGTCAATTTTCTTGTTTTGTTCGGTCGGCCGTTTGCTTGATCTTCCTGTGGGGACCCAGTACCCGGCTCTATTTAAAATTATGATCCGAACAGAACAGGAATTATTGAAGACAGTCAGATGGGAGCATTATTTGTTTTGCCCATTGGCCACTTTTGGCCGAAGCATTCTCTCTTGTGTGGAGGTTATGTGACCAGTGTCAGTCTGAGAACTCTACCTTCTGCCATTGATAACCCTTTCCTCTTTTGAAAGATTTTCATTGATTACTTGATCTCAGCACCTAATCATATATTAGTTAAAGTCCAGAAAGGTTAAATGTATTGTACTTAACTTTGTACTATTTGAGAGATAAGCTGTTGTAAGCCTCATGGCTTGTGCACATTCATTTTCAAGGTTAGATTGTCAAGGCTCTTTGCCTGTGTTGAGCTGTTCACTTCCTGAGAATCTAGACCTTGATGTGATATTTCATAACCATATGACATGCAATTTCCTATTTCCCTTAACTATTACCAACGACTGCTCTGACTGTTACATCATTGACTTATTGATTATATTTTTCTTTCCAGAGCTGAATAAAAACCCTGTAGAAGGGTTTTCTGCAGGCTTGATAGATGACAATGATATATACAGATGGGAAGTCCTCATTATTGGCCCCCCAGATACACTATAGTAAGTTAATCGTTATTTCTATTGATTAAATTGTATTTAGACTTGTTAACTATACCATAAGTCAAATGGACTATTTAATCTTATTTTTTATTTTTTTTAAATTATAGCGAGGGTGGCTTTTTTAAAGCCCACCTTCATTTTCCAAAAGAATACCCATTGCGGCCACCTAGAATGAAATTTATGACAGAAATTTGGCATCCCAATAGTAAGTTTATTGCTTCAAAATCATTAATGTGCATTGTGTTTTTAATTTTTGACTAGTCATTAATTTAAACATTTTACTCTTTCAGTTGAAAAGAATGGAGATGTTTGTATCTCCATTTTACACGAACCTGGTGATGATAAATATGGCTATGAGAAAGCTTCTGAGCGATGGCTACCAGTACACACTGTTGAAACTATCCTTATCAGTGTCATCTCAATGCTTGCGGATCCCAATGATGAAAGTCCTGCCAATGTAGATGCTGCGGTAAGTCTCTGAATGAAATTATACATACATTTCTTGAACTTAGGGCTTCTGAAGCATTGAAGTAATATGTTCTTCTTTCCTTATGCTGCAGAAAGAGTGGAGGGAAAACTATGCTGAATTTAAAAGGAAAGTTGCAAGAAATGTTAGGAGAAGTCAAGAAGAGTGTATGTAGGGCTGTGGCTTGGGGAAATTATTTAATGCCAGGTAAGCATCCATTGTCTAGCATTTGGTTTATCACATAGCCAGTCTAGATTTCAGGAGAAATGGACATAAAGAATTGTTTGGATTTGAGTATAGAGGGATAATTGTCTGTTTGGATATCTTTCTTTCATCCCTTCAGACGGTAGCAATAAGTTTTTTGGGGGGACGAACTGAAACATGTGAAATTTTGGATTTAAAATACTTGTGATAGGTCAGTGAACTATAGAGGTAAAAAGCAATAAGTGTGATGAACCAGCAAGGTCTTTATAACATCGCCCCTTTTTAATTGTGCGTCAGATTCTTTTTTCTTTCTTTTTTCTATTTTGGTTTAATTTCTCTTTTTTTTTTTAACTTTTTAAGGAGGGAGCTGCTTGCCGGCCAGATCTCAGGGGAATGTTCAGTTGCTGCAATGGCACCCCACCAATCTGTCAAAGATCCTTTCTCTCCTCTAGAATTTATTTTCTGGATTGGTCCAATTATTTCAACCTATTCAGTAAAATTAGTTTACAATTATCAATTAAATTTTCTTTTCCCTTTAAATGTGTTTCTTCACTTCTGGGTTGTACCTTGTGTTATTGAGGTGGAGCAGCAATTGTCTGATACAGCCATGAGGGAGTCAGTACCTGTGTGATCTTTGAAGTCTTGATTTATAGGTATTTGGAAATCAAAGATGAACATAATATGCATCCCAAGTGCCTAATCTGACATGTATTCCAAATTATTTTTGCGGGTGATTTAGAAATTTGATATACATTTTGAAGTTGGGTACTATACGCTTAAATTTAGTCATCTGTACACCAAATGCACTGTTGCAGTGAGTGTTACTCACATTATTGCATTTCTGGAGGTTGGTGTTCTCCAATAAGAATTATGAATGTGCAAGTTGTTGATAAGCAATATGATTGTTAATGCTGTCTACAACTTTTGGTTTCCTTTTCTATAACATGTGTTCCTTAAAGTTTTAACTGGTTTTTTTATGATAAATAAAATGAAACTCATCTTTTTTTCCTTTTTTAATGGTGCAATTGTTTTGTGCTGACAATCTCCATGGTCCATCATTGATCTGAGCTTACAACATACATGTTATATAATTTAACTTTCAGTCAACAGCTGCTATTTTAAATGTCAGCTCGAGGTGTTGCAATCATTAGAGGTCTAGACGATGACTGACATACACTTAATTGCGGTAAAAGTGATAGCATACACCTTTTTTATAAGGATAACACCAATGTACTGTACAAAGAATGTAAATAATAGGAATGCTGTCAAAAGCTACAGCCAATGGATATGGAGTGCCAGAAAAGACTTCTCTCAAGTTTAAGGTATGGCATCTGAACAAGTGCTGGCTGTCTGTGGGCTGAGAAACCTGTACTGTGGTCACTTAAAGGACTTCCTGGTGATTTCATCATCAGAAGAAATTAAGACTGTCTGGGAAGCCAGGTTATTGCATGCCGTGTCCTTTTTTACTATGCATGTGAATAACTCATAATGTGCGGCTTCCTGGAATAATTATGTGTCCTGAGCAGACTTTATTATTCCTAATGTTACATTAGTAAGTGTTTTAGAAAGTCTGATCAATGACACACATTTGCAAAAGTAGGCCACACTAGAGGTTTTGATATTGTAACTCCTTGTTCTGTTTTAACTTTTCTTTTCTTGCTCTGTGAAATAACTATTTGGTAAATTGTGTTCTTTTGGAAATTATATGCTTATTTTAGAATCCCACTATTTGGAATTTCTATACATGTAATTTCAGGATTTAAATTGTGTGAAGAGTGAATAACTATTACTTTGTGAACAATACCATTTTAAGGAATTTTTGTGACTTGACACAATCCTCAAGCACATAGGGTAATAAATGAAACAAAGAAAGCTATGTATTGTGTTTACTTTCTTCCATTGCTTTCGCTATAAGATTTTGTAAGCTTTAGTACCTTTTTCATATTAAAGTTGATGTCAAAAAATTCTTACAGTTCTTTAAGACAAACGTTTTCACAGAAACAGAAAGATCACAATGCATAACATTATTAACTCTCAACAGCCATAATTTTATCTTCTTGAAAACACTTACAGAATTGTTGAGGACAATTGCCCGATCCATTCTGTTATCAATTCATAACATGACATTTACTTATAATTAAGAGCCTCTGCTTCAATGAGAGCGAACATGAAACACATGGCAATGGAATGTTACACTAGCTTCCCTTCAAGTGTGTCATAAATACACAATTTATTTAAAAGCCTCAATGACAGCTGGAAAGCACCATTTTTTTTAAAATTGATTTAATACAGAATAAGAGATATCAGACAGTTCATTATATCACAGCCTTCCACACAAAAAGGCAAAACATTAAGAAAGAATTAACTAAAACAGAATACTGAGTGATACACTGGTAAACTAAATGTAAGAGCCCATCCAGAAATACCATCTCTTAAAAAAGCCTTAAAGATATTTAAGGTCTAGTTTTTGACCATTTAGACGTCTAAGTGGTCAGAAAGTGGACCATATACATAGCATTTTTGGCTGGGAGGCTTTGCACTCTTTGAAGGTACTAATGACTAATATTAAAATGCCTTTTAAGAAACATTTTAAGTCCCAAAGTCAATGAAGACTTTCACCTTTGAAGCGTTTACATGCCTTTACAAAGGAATTTAACACCCACAGAAATGTGCAAAATCTTACCTTTGTTTCTCCAGTTTAAATACTGCAGTAGTTTAATACTGCAAAAAGTGCATTGTGATCAGTAAGAAAATTATCACTCAGTAAAATTGTAACACAAAGAGATTTCAGTACTTCAACATAATAAAATTAGTTCAAAATATTTTCTAAATATATAACTTGTGTATCAAATTAATCTATTTCCTTTTAAAATTTTCTTTTAATTTATTCATTAATTCATCGATTTGTATTATCTGGGAACCTGAGTCAATTATGTAATGGTAGCATTTACATTTCGACTAGATGCAGCAGATAAATTACGGAACATGTCAACATAATGACTTTGATCCTTCCCACGAATGCCCTTGAGAGAGACAGATACAAAACAATAAATAGAAATAAAATTCATGTATCGGGTTGGGGAAAAAACATTCCAGTACAGCATGTGAACACTTACTTTCATTTCTAGGACCCTCTGTAAATCTTGCAATTCTGAATCTGGAAGAAGTTTTCGAAACTGTTCCACAAATGTTCGCACATTTTCAGTGTGAGACATTGGTTGATTAGTTTGGTTTGTTTGATACATAACAACTTTAAGAACCATTTCGGCTTTGGTCATCCCTTTTACTACTACTTTAGTATAGCTGCAAAAAATTAACATAGCATTAAATATTAAGCATTTCAATTTCTTCTTAAAAATTGACAGACCTTGACCTTGTTGGGATTTTGAATGATCTAACCTTGCTGGTGCCTTGCGGTTAACTTGAGAACCAATAGATGGCAAATCAAGAAGGACAGTTTTGAGGCTGTGAGAATCCAAAAGCAATTGCTCTGCTCCTACTGTGCTGAGTGGACGGCATTTGTACAGGTGTTGAATAAACTTTGGTATGAAAGAACTGCGATGGAAATATCAATTAGCATTCACACTCTTCAATATTTAATAAATAAAAACTTCCAGTCTAGGCAAAAGGCAATGCTGTAACAAGAACTTGTACTCTCTTACTTGGCAAATTTAACACAAAACTGAGTGAAGTATTTTCGAGAAGATACCAGTTCATTTCTCACCACTGGAACTGTCTGCTTGAGGTGAGAAGTAATGGCAGTGACATAACTGCTTTGATCACCAACAGTTTCAATATTACTCCACTGAATCTGCAAACATGTGTAATCATTAATTTTTTTAAATCACAATTGAAGGCATAAGATTGATTGATCTTTAGCACTTAATTTTGGACTGTCAAAAATAAAGCTGAGCAGTTTTCCAACCTACCTTGCTCATGGCTGTTAGGGCTGGTTCACAAGAGAGCTCCAAATCTTGTACAAGGAGTTGAATACAATTGGATATGACACTATAAAATTAATAATAAAATTAATTTAATGTTGATAAATAAGAATCGTAAGAATTGCAAAATTCACAAATAATTCACTTACTTGTGGAATATGTCTTGCTCTTGACTTAGATTAATTTTGTCAGCTAATGCTGGATCAACTTTTTCCTTCAGTTTTTCTTCAAGCTGCTGAGTTGTCTCCAAACAATATTCGGCAGTAGTGAGGATGCTAATAATAACAGAAGGAAAATATTATTAATATTGCTCATCAAGTTATATTAAACTCTTTGAAAACGACTTTTAAATCTTACCAACAAACTCTTGCTTGTTCCTCAGGGGAGTATCTAGTTACATCCCCTTCTTTTAAAAGACTTTGAAATGTCTGAAGATTCTGTATGATACTGACTGTGGAAAGATCCCGGGTAATGCTACCTAATGAAGCTGCAGTTCCTCCAACCCTGTAAATTTGAATTATGTTAAAAAGGCAAAAGTATGGTACCTACAAGTTCTATGATGAAAGAAGGAATACCACTCACTTAGGCAAGCTATTTTGAAGTACTCGCAAAGCATATTCCCGCAGATATTTTTGGAACGTTCGAGCAAGACCAAGCATAGGTTGCCCAGTACTAAGCTGAGTACATTGGACTAAACATTTACGGTAAAAGACAAACAAGTCAGCACATGATGGAAGAACAGCTGCACCTCCCGCAGTAGTATCAGAATCAGCTCCAGAGGATGGAAGATTAGAAGATGCTGATGGACGTTGCAGTGTTTGAGAAGCTTTTAAGTCCTGAATAAAGCGTTCCATTAAGTCTGCCAAGTTTCTGGAAAGTAGAAAAAGCAATAACTTATTTGAACTAAAGAAATGTTGTTTGTTTTTCATCTGATTTTTAAAGTAAATGTGAAAGAAATTCACAAACAGCATTTTTACCTATCCAAGCTCTCAATGTAAATGTACAGATAAGCATCAAAACAGCTCCCAATCAACCCCTGAAAAGGTGATGGTTTAGGCTTCTGTTCTTCCTTGGATTCCTCACCAGAATCAGCTTCGAATGGATTTGTTGAGTCTGAACCATCCTCAAAAGGATTTGTATTTAAGGAAGCCTAAGGAAAATAAACACAGAACTACCTATACTATCACACGAGAAAAAAAAAACAAAAAAAAACAGCACATGCTGGTCCATGCATACCTGAAAACTAGAGACTTGCTGCGGTGTATCACTGTTTTCTTGAAGTGTGGTGCCAGTGAAACGTCTGGCTAAAAGGCTTTCAAAATTTGCAGTTCTTTGAATGGCATACAGTAATAATTTTACATCCAATTCAGATGTTCGTTTAGCCATTAACTTTGTTAATTCAGCTCTGAAAGACATCAAGGGAGAGATCAGTTTCCAGCAATCAATAATATAAAGAATTATTAGTGATAGGCTCAACCAGATATTTTTGATGTTGCTTACTTTGTAATGTTGCAGAACTCAACAGTAATTCTCTCTGATACCTCCCAGCTGGAAGGAAACATACTGCCGAGACGCTCTTCTAACTCTAAAAGATGGCGCTTCAACCAGGCATAACGCTTGTCAATTTTATCAAGCCATGCTGTATCTTGATTTTCTTGAAACAAATGTTGATACTCATTCAATTGAAGGCTTATAAACCATCTTAACAGCTCTCGCCTAAGAAAGTCATATTACAACAGTAAGAGAATTTTAATTTACTTCTGAAATGTAGGAGAAATTAATCAAAATACTGAAAATGAAGACACTTGCTTTACTTTAGGATCCAGGATTGAAACAATTCTGCAAGCATCCGCCAGTTGTCTACTGGGTGCAGAGTGCTTTGCATTTGGGCCTGAGAAGGCATCATGGAAGTCATTTGTAATCTGTTGTGCCAACTGCACTTGAATTTGCTTCACCTACACAGAGACATTTTAATTTTATTTATTTATTTACTTGCCGTAGCACATAGGTCCCGAGATTGAAAAATATGGTTTAATCTAACATATTAAAATTAAATTTCTAGATTAAATTTAATTTAAAGGACAAGTTTAAATGAGTACTTCCACAATAGAACTTGTTACCTGGTCAGCTAGGTCCCTAATCTGTGGAATGTCCATATAGTTGTTAAAATGCTCCATGACATTCATGATACCTTGCAAGGGCATAACTATTTCACCATACTGACGCTTTTCAGTGAGAGCCCTGGAAGATGATTATAATACAGATAGTTACTAATATTAAAAAAATCAGTAATAACAAGAGAGAGGAAAATTTTCCGCTTACTGCAATGAGTCAACACCACCAGTTAACATGTGTAAATGGTTTAAAGTTGTGATGGCAGCTGTGAGATTTCGTTTTGCAGTATCAAGCTGTTTAATGTCACGAGTAATTTCACGGACAACCTCTTCAGACTGTTCAGCCTTCCATTTTATATCTTTTATGTGTACAAATAGTTGCCTAATGACTCGTTGTGCTTCCTCCAAGGATGTCCGTCCATCCTAATTACAAAAATAAACAAATTAAGAAAAGGGATGGGTAATTTAAATAAAAACAAATGATTTACTTCACCCACCTGGCCAACATTACTCTGACCTCGTACAACAGAGCGTATTTCATCATCGATTGACTGAATTTTCATTTGCATGTTATTCACTACTTCATCAATATTAGAAAGTGATTGCTCAGTTGGAAACATAGAATTTATGTAATCTATCTCATTGAAATCTGGCTGATCTAAGGGATCTGTACTTGGTAAGACCTAGAAAAGACAAAGTCAGGTTTAACACAAAGTGACAGGTTGCGAGGAAACCAGGTAATGAGTATCCCGATTTAAAACACAACGCAAAAATATAAATACATCAAATAGCTTATAAATATAAATTCTGAAAACAGTTACTGCTTAAGAAAGTTATTATAAGACTTCCGAAGTATTAATGAGCTTCTTTGGACGTCCCTCAGAGGTTATGAACTGCATTGTTTACATGCGAATTAGACATGCATGGTCCAATAAAAAAAAAATAATTTCAAAACAAGGCACCTGTTCTATGGCTTTTTCTACTTCTTCGGGAAATGTGATAAATTTAATGGCATCTTCCTCGTCGACGAAATAATCGTCATCGTCGGCTGCGGCCATGACTGCTGTTGTCATACCGCTGAGCTGTCTGCTGCAGAACTGCAGGCAGGGCAGCTCCATACGGAGGGGAGGGGAGGGTGAGGAGGGTGGGGAGGGGAATGAGGGTTTTGTGGGGGCCGAAGGGGAGGAAGCTATGGGAAAGAAAAGTAGGTAGAGGGTAAGTGACCTAAAAATCTGGTTTTATTTGTATTTTTTTTTCAACGAAGTTTTCTTACAATTACCAATTCCTTAAAAATTAAAATTCTTTTAAAAATGACATTGGATAACTATACAAAGATACAAAACCATTGCAATAATTCGTACCTATAGTAAATGACAGCCATTGGGTATGATAAGAATATCAAGGAGAGCCGAATCTAACCGACTGCCTCCCTCGATTGAAAATACCTTTCTTTCAGCAGATATGAAATACGCATCACTGCAGCAGCGTGTTCGTCGTTACATCGCAAAGAGAAAGGACATACACATTTTTTTTTTAATGATGAATGTTAAACGCGTGACAAATAGAAAACAACACGATAATGTACTCAAAACCACTACAACGCGCACGAACGAGTTTGAGAGAAGTGAAAATAGAGACGAAATAAGAAAGGGAAAGAATGCTAAACGATAGCGGAGGGGTACTCCTCCTCTCTATCGCTGCCATCTGTACCCGGGGCGCAGTTCGGACAGGCCAGAGGCCGTGATGAAGCCGATGTTGCCCACCGTTTGCGCGCCGAGGAGGCTGCTGCGCCCGGTGCCGTGGCCCGAGGGCGGCCCCCCCGGGGGCGGGCCGTGTCCATGGCGCGGCTGCTTGAGGCTGAAGTAGGACGAGCCGAGGCCGAGGGGCACCTGCAGCGGCGGCCTGCCGGGTCCCTGGCTGGGCCTTCCCCCCAGGCTATGCGTCGAGCTGCAGTGCGGCGGCCCCGGTGGTGGCGGCGCCGGCGGCTTGGGCGGCCCGGGGGGCTGCAGGCTGGACAGGCTCCCGGAGCCGCGTGGAGCCTTGAGGGGCCCCGGGCCGTTCAGCGTCACCTGTGGCAGAGGGAGTGGGTTCAGGTGCGGCAGGCGGCCGTGGCGTCGACCAGACGAGTCGGTATTCGGGAGCCTCGCCCGGTGGAGAGCTGGGTGCGGCTGGATCTCATTTCGTCCCAGGCCCGACCTCTCTCTATACCACCCGCTAGACTATCAGCTGCTTAGAGTCCTAGGACTCTAGCAACAGCTAAGTGCCGCTATGCGTGCAGCCGTCCGGCTGCTCTAGATCTGATCCGCTAAAGGCTACGGATGCAAAGTACTTTGTTGTGTCTATACCTTCGTTGCACGCTGATGCGCGAGTCAGACTTATATAGCCCATCTGACACGTGAGCTGCGGAAACAACACAACCAGGGACATTAAAAGACAACCGACAGATAGGTTAAAAACGCAGAAAGATCTCCTTCGTCCCCTTTCAGCCCCCCTCGTTCCCAGCAGGAGGGCGATCGGAGAGCCACCCGCAGAGAGGGTGGCGCGAGTGGTGAGGAGCTCTCCGATCGCCCTCTGAGCGCTCCAGCCAGCCTGGGTAGGCAGGACGCGCACAGGCGCGCCGTGCGGGCTTGCCTACCCTCACTCCTGCGGGCGCTAGACGCCCCGGGCCGTGCCGTGACCTACCAGCTGCGCGTTGGAGCCGCCGTTGACGTGGACGCCGACCCTGCTGGCGCGCGGGGGCTTGGCCCTCGTCTTGTGGACGCCCCTGAGCGCGGCGGCGGCCCCGGCCGTCCCGGTGGCCATGACGACCACGTCGCCGACGCGGTCCAGCAGCGGGGCGGTGCCGCCGCCGCTGCCCCGGCGGGGGGCGGTGCCGGCGTTGCCCTGGTGGCGCAGGGGCGGCCGCGCTGCGGGGCACACAGTGGGGTCAGCGGGCACCGCGGCGAGCCGGTGGAGGGCGCCGGCCTGTACCGGGGGACGAGCGCCGCCGTGAGCGCCGCGGCCCGGGACCGCACCTTGCGACGTCACGGCCGGGTCGGACACGGACAGGCGGCGGGGCAGCAGGTGTTCGGCGGACGTGGCCGGGGCCGTGCCCGGCGCGGGCCGCTGTCCGGCCTGGTGCTGGTGGTGGCCGCCGTGGTGGTGCAGGGACCGGCCGTAACGCGCCGGCCGGATGTCCTCCGTGGACAGGTGCCGGGTCTGCGTCTGTCGGCGCTGCTTGCTGGCGCCCAGCACCTGCTCCGTGTCGCGCGGCGGTCGCGTTCTGCACGCAGAAAGTACACACCTTTCAATGGCATTCTGAAGTTTGGTGGCAACGGAGAACCGGTGGGGAATGGACTAGGAGGATTGGGACTCACGGTTTGCGCAGCGGCGGCGTGCTGAGGGGCAGGCTGCCGCTCGTGCCGCTGCTACCGCTGCCGCCCCCGCCGGCGCAGTTCTTGGGCAAGCTGCCACCGCTGAGCTTCTTGCTCTTGTTGGCGTGGTGGTGGTGCTGGTGCTGGTGCTGGTGCTGGGCACCGTCGCCGTCGCCGCCCTGGGACACGAGGCCGCGCGGCTTGGCCGAGGGCCGCGCCGAGGGCCTGGTGG
Organism: Frankliniella occidentalis; assembly: GCF_000697945.3. Lineage (NCBI taxonomy): Eukaryota > Metazoa > Arthropoda > Insecta > Thysanoptera > Thripidae > Frankliniella > Frankliniella occidentalis. The sequence continues at coordinate 522,115 of NW_026267241.1, forward strand.
ACGGGCGCGACGAGGGCTTCCCCTCGCTGCTGCCGCTGCTCGCGCTGGGGGTCGGGCTGGCCTGGACCGTCTGGACGCCCGCCTGGCGCGCCTGGCAGGTCTGGCCGAAAGTGTAGTTGGGCTGGTAACAACGAAGACGGAAATGAGTATAGATGGGTGCCCAGGTGCTCACCCCTCCTAAGGGGGACACGACTCGAAGTACGACGGATTTATTTCTGATTACTCCTGGATTAAGCCCAAATTACCATTGGATTACCCCCCCCCCCCTCGGTTCACCCCCGCATTGACACCGACAGTAAGATTTACCCAAGCCGTCAAGAGTCTCCGCGGCACTGACCTGGTACATCTCGTACAGCTTGCTGCGGTACTCCCCCACGGACAGCTGCACGTGGTCGCTGAGCGGCGGCACGACCTGGTGCTGCAGGGCGGGCTCGCGGCCCTGGCGCCGGAAGCGCGCCACGTACGGGTGCTCGAGCGCCTGCTCCGCCGTCAGGCGCTTGAACGGGTTGAGCACGAGCAGGCGGCACACGAGGTCCACCCCCTCGACGGGCGAGCCGCGCAGCAGCTCCGTCAGCGGCAGGCGCGGGCCGGCGGGCGCGCGCTGCGGGCCAAAGGTGCGCTTACTTAAGTCGACTGAAGGGGCAATGCTGGCGTAGGTGTGTCGGGTATACAGATTACGATGTGTGTATCAGTACAGACGTCGTAGTGTTGCGGGATTGCATACCCTTCTAAGGCTGCAGGGGCCATGGCGCCTGTCGAGAAAAGGGAGTAAAGCAAACCCACAACACTTGCCGTGACGTCCGCTCTGATGCATGAGATCGGTGTAAAGCCACAGTGAACATTGTCCCCGAGTTTTCTGCTCAGGGCGGGCCGCCGGCTCCACAGGGCTGCTCGGCGGGCTGGCCTATCCAGCCCGTGGCAGGCGCCATCGGTGGCATGGCCAGCCTAAACCGCACTTTTAACGGGCAAATAAGAACACTGCTGCACGCGGGGGCGAGCCCTGAATGGGCCGGGGTAAACTCGCGTCGACTCGGGGGGAAACATTCATTTGTAGAGGCACCCGCGGACACTTGGCCGCAATCTGGCCGGCGTGTTCCCAGTGTTCCCCTTACCGTGAACAAGGAGCTGCCGTAGCCCGGGCACACGCACGCCAGGTCGGCCGGTGTGGGCGGGTCGATCGTCGCCATGATCTTCTCCACTTGGTTGATGGTGGACGATCCGGGGAACAGCGGCTTCCCGAGCAGCATCTCGGCGAGGATGCAGCCCAAGCTCCACATGTCTATGCCCTTCGTGTACCTGCAGGTGAACAGAAGGTTGTAGGCCGACGCACCCGCAAAGCGTGTTACCTCCACCCTGGGATACGTCCTGCGCGACTTACTGCTTGGAGGCGACGAGGATCTCCGGCGCACGGTACCAGCGCGTCGCGACGTAGTCCGTCAGCGCGGGGTCCCCGGTCAACCCCTCGGCGCCCGCACCGTCTGTAGCGAGTGACCGTGCCAGCCCGAAGTCTGCCACTTTGCAACGGCAATAGCTGTCCAGCAAAATGTTGGAGGGCTAGAAGGAGAAGATCGGTCAGGACCTCATACCTCTCACAAAACGTGCTCCCACACCGTCATTTGCCCACGCGTCGCTGTTTCCCCGCTCCTTACCTTTTGATCGCGGTGTATCACATTACCGGAGTGAATGTAAAAAGTTGCCCTCAACAGTTGGTACATGATGAACCTCTTGTGGAGATCCTGAAGCAGCTTTCGTTTGATGACCTTGTGGAGGTCTGTTTCTGCTCACAGGATCACAGATACCAATAAGCATTTTACAAATAAGTGACATTTTGTTCGACGGCAATACGACAAACATGAAAAAAACTAAGCCGTACTTACCCATGAATTCAAATATGAGGTAAATGTCCTTGTCATTACTCGCACGGTGAATGTTAAGTAGCTTGACAATGTTGGAGTGGTTTCTGAACTCTTGTAGAAACATGATCTCGCGGAACGTCCTCTGAGCGTCCGTGGAATTGCAAAATGCATCGAAAATTTTCTTGACTGCCACAAGTCGATTCGTAGACCGGTCCACAGCTTTCCATACAATGCCGTAAGCCTGAGGAAAGTAATGATGTCAAATGAATGTGACGCCAAGAAGTATGGTTAAATACAATTATTCGTAAATCAGCTTACCCCTTTGCCAATCCTCCGCTTGATGTCATATTTCCGAGTGATGCTGTCATCAACATGAGAGCTGCTCCCCATTTTCAAATAATTTTCAATTTATGTCGCCTATAATACATCCCTGTCACGTGAATCACTTTGCGACACCCTCTCCGTTGCATGAACTCGGAAAGCGATTAGTACACCATTGAGCTAATACAAAACGATTTTATTCCACTAAAATTTACGTCGAAGGCAATCGAACAAAATGTTATCTTTGAAATGACCATATTATTTATTGACAAACAATACGAGTGACACAGGAACTGATGTTTACTGAGGTGTTTGGTTGCCATGACAATCCTATGCGCTACCGAGTTTCAGTAATTTCACAATTTAGCGTGATATATTATCATAATTTACGCATTGGAAGAAGTTTGCGTATATCTGGACAGATATTATCGGTATAGTGTCCTATCTGTATGTAAGTTTTACCACCGTGATCCAAAAAACGCTATCGCAGAACATGTTCTACGCGCCCAGTGCTTCCCAAAATCCCGCCACCCGCTGCCGCCGCTACTCTACAAGCGTACCAGCTGTAGAAAAATATTTTTCATTTAAAACAGACATGCTTCTTGCTGTCGAAAGATCAGAGTTAGGTGTGAAGTGGATTAGATACGTGATATTCTTCTATAATAATCAACTCTTATTTGTGTTTCTTTTTATCGTTTTATCCTTGGCAGATATACGACATTATTTACAGCTCCCGGGCCGGGATCTCTAATCGCAGAACAGGTCCAGCAGAAACAAAGTCTTCTGCTAGGCGAAAAAAAAACCATTTATGGACAATGGGATGAACTGCTGAAAAAGGTAAAAGAAAAAATTCAGAGAAGAAAGAAAAATAAGTGTGACTTTTTAAGTTTCACATGGCTCATTATTTATTTTTCACTTTACAAGAAAACAAGAGTAATCTGTTTACTGTCAAAACTGAAATGTTTAGGTTATGACAATAATAGAACTTCTAATTTTATAATATTTGTCACTTACTGATTAATATTTCCTGTTCATCTAAGTACTCAACCTATCTTCGTCGTTTAAACGCTGAAACCGAAAAATTAGTTTTATAACCACTTTGTATATTTTAAAAAAATAATTCTACACTGTTGTATTTTTATGTGTTTCAGAATTTTTCACGTTTGTTGACATCAACTACAATTGTCCCAAGGAAGTGACAATTTAACATGGCTCGGTCATTAGGGAAGCTGCACTCATTATATCCTGCCTCATCTTTTGTGAGCCCTGCAAGAACTATTGGAACATCACTGCAATTACCAACGGAAGCTCAAGTGATTGTATGCGGAGCTGGTATTGTCGGCAATTCAGTAGCTTATCATCTTGTACAAAATGGTCTCACTGATGTGTTGGTCATTGACAAAGAGAAGTAAGGCTTGTATCTTATTTCCTACATTTTCCTCTTCATTTTATTGCTCACCCATATTAATTTTGGATGTAGAATTGGAAGTGGTACATCCCACTTCAGTTCAGGAACATTGGGATTATTCAAACCCACTCCCACACGAGAAATTATAATGAACAGTATTAAGTTATATCGTCAACTTCAAGAGCAGGGCTATGACATTGGTAAATATTAACTTGAATATTTTGTAAATTTAAAAATAATTTTTTTATAGTTGAAATCATTTGTTATAGGTCTCCGTGAATGTGGAAGTGTAAATTTAGCTCAGAGCCATGAGCGAATGATAGCCCTGCGAAGACGTATGGCTTATAATATTCCCTCAGGACTCCACTGTGAGGTGCTGTACTTAAGGTTCCTATTCAAGGAATACTTCTGTATTTTTGTTTTATTCATGTCTCTTGATTTAATTCATTACAGGTTGTCAGTCGAACTGACCTATTGAAGCTTCACCCTCTCCTAAACTCTGATGACTTGGAGGGTGGTATTTGGGTTCCAGAGGATGCTGTAGCTCAACCTCAAGCAATTTGTCACGCACTTGCTGCACTTGCTCAGGCTGGTGGTAATGCTCCTGACTTCTTACCTCCTATGATTTTACTTTTGTTTCATTTTAATTATCTAATTAAAAAGATCTGATTGCTTAAAACCAGGAGCCAAATATGTTGAGCACTGTGAACTAGAGAATATTCTTATAAATAACAGAAAAGTTTATGGCATAAAGACAAGTTTAGGCACAGTAAAATGTGAATATTTTGTAAACAGTGCTGGCATGGTGAGTTTTGCATAATATTTTTTTTTAATGTCTAAATTTTCATGATGGATTTAGTCTTATGACATAAAAACTCCTAGTCGTTTGTTTCAAGTGCATGTCCATTTTTTTTTCCACTGCTAATTGTGACTTTTAAAGCCTAAATGCTGAAGTCTAAATAATTTGTCTTAGTGCAAATGACAGGATGGCTTCAAACTTAACTGGCTTCTCAAGACAAAGTACAACATCATGATTCATTATTTCTTAAAGATAAGTAATTTATTTTTGTCCTCTTTCAGTGGGCACGTGATCTAGGACTCAAAAGTACTCCTCGAGTAGCTATCCCAGCATACCCAGCTGAACACTTTTATGCAATCACTGACCAATTTGAAGTGAAACCCAACCTACCCTGTGTCAGAGACTTTGACTCTAGCATATACACAAGAGAATTCAATGGTGGTCTGTTAGTTGGTGGTTTTGAATTGGAAGCAAAGCCTGCTTTTACAGATGGTGCTGGTATCCCTGATAATTGGAAAGACAGGGACACAGCAGATTGGGCTCATTTCAGTAAGTATGAGTATTCCTCCTTCATTTGCTACCAAATCCAATTCCCAGGTATCTCTTACATGCTTAACATATATCTTAAAAATTATTTTGTTTTACCAGAGCCCCTCTGGGAAAAAGCAGTACATAGGATACCTGATCTTTCAAAGGCTGGAACACCTCATCTACTTAGTTCTCCCGACAACTTTACTCCTGATGGACGTTGGGTCATTGGCGAAGCTCCTGAGGTTCAATTCTTTAGTCCTAGATATTCTTTTATGTTTCAAATCTAAGATTTTATTATTTATGTGTTAAAACTTAAACATGTGTATTTCCAGATTGGCAATTATTTAGTGGCTGTGGGTATGAATGGTAATCCCCTAGAAGGTGGTGGAGGGATTGGACGAGCCGTTGCTGAATGGATCATAGAAGGAGAGCCAACTCAAGATTTACTATTGTTCAGTGTTCAACGGTTTCTTGATCTTCACAATAACAGACAATATCTGCAGCAACGCACAAAAGAAGTTGTTGGGCGGTCGGTGTTATTTTTACACATCTTTTTTAACAGACTAGAATACAATTTTAAACCCCTTTTCATCATTTCTGCAGCCATTACGCAATAATGCATCCCATGCAAAATGAGTATAAATTGGCCCGTAAGCTTAGGTGTTCTCCTCTGTATAGTGTATTAGAAAGGCAAGGGGCTGTATTTGGCACTCGCATGGCCTTCGAAAGACCACTTTATTTTGATACTTCAAAAAAACGTAAGCCTTTGCACCAGTCAAATGTTCTAAAAAGATTAAAAACCAAGGTCACAACTTTAAATTATGTATTTTTATTGCTTACAGACTGGGATCAGCCAGCTCAAATGCCACCAGGGACATTTTATAAACCAAAATTCTTCAACTACATGCAGGAAGAATATCTTGCTTGTCAAGAAGGAGTTGGCATTATAGACATGTCTTCATTCTCAAAGATTCTGATAAAGGTGAGTTTTCTCTTCTGTTCTAAAGATTTGTTTTGTACATTAGATAATTAGTTTTGATATATTGTATTGTTGCTTTCTGATCTAAACCTACCTAGTCAAATGGCCCAAGTGTTCTGGAATATCTTCAAAGACTTTGCTCAAATGATGTGAATATTCCTGTGGGCGGAATTGTTCATACTGGCATGCAAAATGAAAGAGGTGGATATGAAAATGACTGCATTCTTGTTCGTCAAGATAAACACTGGTGAGAAAGTATCTGATATTTTCTTTTTAGTTCAAATTAGAAATCAAATAATAATCAGTGTGAATTTCTGCTCATTTTGTACCATTAGCTTTTTCATGGTCTCACCCACATCCCAACAAACACGGGTGTTTGAGTGGATGAGGAGTCATTTGGATCCTGATGGATCAGTGACCTTAAAAGATTTGACTTCTATGTACACTGTAATAAATGTGGTAGGACATAAAGCACGACATCTGCTTTCCGAACTTTCAAATTCACCTGTTAATCTTCATTCATTTACTTATAAAGTGAGTTTTTTTTTTTTTTTTTAATTTGTTTCCATTTTATTAAATATTTGCATGTATGGTTTGTTTTTAATATGATATGTTACTTTTTATCTTATCACAGAAATTGAATGTTGGGTATGCATCAAATGTTCTTGTAATGGCATTCACTCATACTGGTGAGCCTGGATATTGTCTTTACATACCATCTGAATATGCACTTCATGTGTATGATCGATTAATGAAGGTAATATTTGAAGTTTTGTTGGCACTTCTCATGTTGCACTTGACCAATGAGTAATAAAAATATTGATTTTATACTTTTATAGGTCGGACGAGACTATGGAGCTCGAAACATAGGCATGCTTACCCAAAGATTTATGAGGATAGAGAAGTTCATACCATTCTGGGCTGAAGATCTTAATAGTGAAACAAATCCATTTGAAACTGGCAGTGGTTATCTAGTCAAGTTAGATGTATGTAGATAAAAAAAAGTTTGATTTCTTTGCTTTCATTATGTTCTTGGTTTTTGACTTGTCTCTATTTCAGAAACAAGAGTACTTCATTGGTAAATATGCCCTAAAGCGGCAAAAGAAGGTTGGTGTCACTAAAAGGCTTGTAATGTTCAGTCTTGATGAGGTGGACCCTGATAAGGATGTATGGGCCTGGGGAGGAGAACCAATCTATCGTAATGGGGAATTTGTAGGAACACTAACTTCAGCTGGGTGAGTTCAAGTCCAAGAATAATATTTGTATTATTGAAGATTCCATGACTAACTAGACCTATTCCTTTATAGGTATGGCTTTACGGTCAACAAACTCATTGGCCTTGGTTTTGTAAGAAAACCAGGCCTTCTTGCCAAGAATAAAAAAATAAATCCAGAAACAGATTATATCATAACACCAGACTGGATAACTGATCCTACTGCAACATATGAAATAGATATAGCAGGACACCGCACAGTGGCAAAGCCTCATATCTATGTACCAAATTTCACAATGGCAATTGAAGATGAAAAACAGGGAAGGAGCTACCGTCCAACAGTGTTAAAAACTGCTGTCTGAAAATCATAACATGAATTATGAAAGATATTTCTAAGAACCATCCAAGTGGACTTGCCTAGATCCAACAATTGTGTTTTTGTATTACCAGTACTATTTGTACTTTGTGCTATTAAAATGGCTGGCTGTGAAGTTGTACTTAAATGTAATTTGCTGTTAACAGGAAAAGCTTAATAAATATTGAAAACTTCACTACTACTCTTATTAAGGGACCACCACTTTGGAAAATACAAACCAAAACACAAATTAGCTTTGTAATTTATTAATATAGCAGTACATTTACTTCTTAACCTTGCTGATGTCATCAGGGTTTTCAGCGGCATCCTTGATACGCTTGGCACGGATACCGACCAATCTGGCGTCGGCACGAGCCTGAAATGACATTAAGAAATTAGCTATGATGCAAAGCTTGTGGAATTGAAATAGCACACTTGAGAATGAGAGCAATCTTACCTTCCTAAGGGCGATGTAGGGTGAGAACTTCTTCTCAGCCTCAGTGACAGCGCGAGCCTTGGGCCTCGACTGGGTCTGCTTGATGGGCATAACTTCGGTGGTCAGCTGAGAAGCAACCTTACGTTCTTCCTCCTAAAGAAACAGAAAATACGAGTAAGATACAGCAACTAACGGCAAAACCTTTCAGCACGAACTTATACATTAAAATTCAATTTTCTGGCACCGCGTAAGGATCACCAAATGCAAGGACCTGAGTGTAGGTAACAATATTAAACTTACACTGGCTTCACCCTTCCTCAGTTTCTTGCTGGCTCTGATGGGGAACAGGATCAGCTTAGATTTGTATTCCTTCAGGCGCTGAACATTCTGTTGCAGTGCTTCGACTGATTTGTTATGACGCCTGTGATCAACGGCAATACCAACAGTGCGTGCATATCTTGCACTGAGACCAGCACCCTGAAAGACAAACAAGCAATGACTTAACACCAGGTGACAAGACAAACTGAACAATCTTAGAAAACAGCTAATCCCAACAAGCCTACAAATACACAACCAGTTAAATTTTGGGACACAGGAGAATAACAAGCCGAATGTGACAGGCAACATATCCTGCCTGATAGCATGAGAAACACTTGGAAGTGACTAAGCTTACTTCGTAGGGTGCAAGACGCCATTAAGGAGGCATGATAGTCACTACGAGCCCATAAGAAGCACGGTTAACCTAGGGGAACATAACCTCAACGTACACAAATAGATCGACGAGACTTACCTTAATTTCGTCCAGGGTGAATCCACGTCCGGCACGAACCTTGGTGTGGTACCTGAAGGTAGGGCATCGCACAATAGGGCGAAGGGGACCCTTGGCGGGCTTGGGAGCGATAGCTTTCGCCTTCTTGATGCGATTCTGTCGCCTGCGGAATTTGCGGGCTGGCTGGTTGAACCAGCATTTGACGAAACGCTGCCAGTCCTTGTGGAAGTGCCCATTCGGGATCATATTATTTCCCTTACCCATCTTGAAGCTGAAACAACAATATCGAATTCATGTTAAGCACAACATAACCTAAACATTGAGCATGTTGAAGACACGTCATAAGACCGGTGCGGAAATTTTAACAGCAGAGTGAAAATACTAACAATTAAGTAGTCTCTGAACGCCCGGAATAATTATACACCCACCCAAATACGGAGATGGACTTGATTATTAAGGTTACGCGATGGATTAATTCCGCTTACCGTTTACTTCGACTCCTTCACGCCGGAAAAGAACTGCAAGGACTGAGATGGCGGAAGTGCTCCGCGAACATCAACACAAAAGCCGACGCTATGTTACCTTCATTTCTTCTGTAGCATTCAGATAAAATGCGTCCCAATGCGGAGAGTTTTAATAATTAAGATAATGATTTTCAGTTATACTAATTTAAATTGTGATCCCTTTATTCTTAGAGAGAAAACATTGTAGCGTAAGCTTGACTAGCCCATTTTTTCCACCGGAAACACAACAGGAAAGCAGAAGCAAAAGCAGAAAAGCAGAAAAGCTCCCAACAGTTTCACACAGTTTATAAGTAAACTAACTGAAAACCAAGTTTGAATGGAACTATACACTATCTCATTGTAATAAAAAGTTATATATTTACCTCGTCAACACATGTCATAACGTAAGAACGTCAATAGTATGTCTTCATTGCCGCAATAACTGATGGAGTGTAGTTGGCTACGCCTGGCTACACTTTTACTGTTTGTATTGCTTTGTGTCTCGTCGTTGTGTTCGCACCAGATTACGCGGTTCAGCAACAAGTGGTGGGGCGGTTTTGTGCGTTAGACGTATTCCCCTCATACGTTTTCTCGTTGTGTCCACCTCCAGAATTGTGTCTTATTATTGTGAGGACGTGGGTCAAAATGGAAGATGTGGTAACAGATTCTGTGCCTTCCCCCCCTCGGTCAGTACATGAGACTGTTGTGAAGCCTGAAAATGAGCATAGGCCTAAATATACACCTGATACAACTTTACCATCGGCACACCCTTATCATGGGAGCAACCCAGACAAAATCAATAGTGGTGCATCTCAATCAGCTGAGAAATCACCCACACATGATAGCAAAACCAACTCAAAAGACTTCCCCCGTGGTTACTCTAAAGTGCCGAAAGGGGGAAATTCCAAGGGAAGAGTTAACAACTATATAAATAGTAAGTTGTTTTGCTCATTATTATTTTTGTTATTTATCTTTGATACTGTACTTATGAATTTATTACACCAACCAACTTGACATGATACTTGGTCAAACTTTAAAATTTCACAGTTCAAAACGCTCAAAACATTGTGATTGGGAATGTCAAAAATATTTTTCCATCCCCAAATCCCTGTCATGAGAGACAGGATAAGAAGAAGGAAAACAATGATCTAACTCTTTCTGACGATGACAGAAAAAAGCTGAAAGGTATGTGACAGATTGTTATCATCATTAAAGTATTTTATAAATGGTCAAGGAAACAAATGATGTACTTTTTTTCTTTAGAATTGAGAGACTCCTCAAAATCAGTAACGCAGAAGGACTTAATAATTGTTTCTGAGTGTTTAACATTGGATGGAATAAAAATTCTTGCAAAAAAGCTTGAAATTAAAAAGCAGATATTTAATCAACTACAAATAACATATGGACATGAACTCAGTGAGGTAGTAATGCTTTAATTATTTTTCATTATTTTAATATACCTTCTCAACTATTTTTTGCCCTTTAATTGCAGCTGTGTTTTCAAGTACTGCAACATTGGACAGATTTGTGCAAGGAGCGACCTGGAAATTTACCAATGCTCAATTTCTTGAGTATTCAATTGGTAGATGTACTGGCAGAGGGTGGGGATGAGGCTCTTAGGAACCTCCACAGGCATAATTACGATTCATCCTAAACTGTAATCGTCATTTAATTTAAATATAATTATATATCTGTACCAGATCCATACTAGTGCATACTTGATTTCGTTCAGTAGCATAATAAGTTTTTCCTTGCCATATATTTCAGTTTGGTGATCCTTGCATAGCGATTTAATGATATATTGCTCTGCTTAATTCTTTATCTCAGGTTGTTGTCTTTCCTTTTTTAACCCATAATATATTTTTTTTTTTTTTTTCTTTTTGAATAGCTTGTTCAGTCCATGAACACACAAATTTTTCTTTTCTTTCAAATTTTAACAAAGCTTCTTGCTGTTTGCAAAAGTTTTCTGTTTTGGAAAGACTGCAGTTTCACCATCTTGGAGTTAGAAATTTTGTTCAGCATTCAAAAGCTGACAGTGACTGCTTAGATGATGTTCACTTGCAACAATTCCTAATGTTCCTAAGTTACATGTCAATTGAAGTCCAATTTCCTCTGTGCCTGTCTAGATTTTGGTCCTTAAACAGATCCTTCTTGAGTGTGACTAGGCACAGGGGATCCCAAATTGTTGTTCGTAATAACAAAAGTAACTCCTACACTTGCACCATATTTTTAAAACATCAAAGTTCAGAATGTTACCTAGTGAACTATATTTCGTTTGGCCTGTAAAATATGTCAAATAAAAGCGACAACCATAAGCAGAAATATTAGCAATTTTATTTATTCATATTTATAAGACATCTAGTGGATCGTCTACTCATATCTTGGTATAAAAAATTAATTATCACAGAATTCCATTGACAGTACTGACTCATTAATTTACACTAAACAATGCTTTTCTAATCCACATAAAAAACAAATTGGTGTAATTTGAACCTCAGCAAGCCCATTCTCTTACATAAAAGCTGCAGCTTAACACGTCACAACCAAATTATAAAATAATGATTCAAAAATGTTTTGGTTGAAATCCAGCTTTCAATTTCAAATAAAAATGCCCTTGAGGTTTATTATGAAGGTACACTAAAGGGATTGTTGTGATGTCTAGTTTAAAAACAGCTAAAAAAAAAAAAAAACAACTTCAGAAACAAACACTTCAAACTTGTAATTAGTTTGTTACTGTGAAATGGGCAACTTTAAACTGCTTGACAGTTCCGACCAACCAACAGTAGCTGCACTGCACATACACAGGACAAGCAGTTGCGGTACTAGCCCATTCCATAGTGAGTCTAGGAAGTGTTAAAATAGATACAAATGAGGGGCCATTAATTAATAACTGCACACATGGACAAATATTCTCCCTGCTATGCCTATACCAATAGTCATATATTTTAGGCATGATTTCAGGTCTAACTGGTCTCCTAATACTTTTTTTTGGCAAGAAGCAGAGATCAGTCTTTCAAGGTGAAACATCACAACCAAAAATTATTGGCTACCGTACAAGTTTGGATACCCTAAGTTCACTGAAAACTAAGGCCAAAGAAAAGAAAACAGAATTCTGCTTTCAAATGATCAGTGAAACCAGACAGTAGCAGAATAGCTTCCTATAAAAGAAATTAAGGTAACTTAATATAAAAACTTACATTTGGTTATGGACCCTGGTTTTTTTAAGTATTCAAATTGCTTTTAATGCTCTATTCCAAACTGCCAGCTCAATTGTTCTCGATAGATAAACACACACAATCATTCAACTTTAAAAAAAACAACTGACAATACCGTGTTAGGTAAATTTAAGTATGAACCAGCTAGTACTAAAATAAAAGACAGTGCCTTGCATACCCATAAAGGGGTACTACTCCCTCTACTGGATAACTGATTTAAGAGGACAAAATCACAGATTACAAACATACTTAATTCAAAACACTATAAGAAAGAATGGAAGTATTCTGAACAGAAAGCTTAAATATCAAGCATAGTCATCCCATAAGAATCTTAGTCTTGTAAAGACTAAGTAATCAGTCATTTTTAGAACTCATTCAGGGACGTATCCAGGGGTGGGAGGTTATGACCCACCCTCTTCTCCCAAAACAAAACTTCACAGGGGTATATTATTTGGCCATTTAAGAAGCCAACCACCTGATGGTAAGGCAATTTGCAGCCCACTTCGCCTGTAACTAGGCAAAAAGTGAGGCATGACCTCCCTCAAAATGAAACCAACCCTGTGTACTCCCCAGCACTCATTTAACATGGTAACCATAAGTGAATCCAATATGAATGTAACTCCAAAATTTGGTAAATATGGTTAGCTACTACCAGATAATTTTGAACAACTTTCTGGCTTCTCATCCTAAAAAGAGATAAAGAATTGTAATTTATTGGTGTACGGTAAACTGTGGTGATCATAAAAGAAAGATGATTCATACGCACCTTGTACAATGCACAGATCTCTTTAAATAAATTTTTCAAAATTGCTGGCTGCTTATCAGTGCTCTGTAAAGGAAACCAAAAAAATTCAAAGCTAGAGAACAAAATCTACAATGTAATTTAAATTTTTGGAAATAATTTAACATGTTGAAACCTACCCCTTGCAAAGCAATAGTTGGAACAAAATCAATACCACCAAGCTTGTCAGTCTTTTTACCATACAAAGACAGGAGTTTGCTGCCTTGGTTTCCCTTAGCACATTTCCAGATGGAATCCCAATCCAGCCCATATTTTTTGGCGCACTGCAAAAATTTGGAAAGATTGAAAAGATTAGATTAAATATAAAGTGTAATTTAATCGAGTTACTTGGGGTACATACACTTGAACCAGCTTCTTCTGCATTCCAGTTATCGTTTATCATGCATGTAGCATATTGCACTTGGGTATCCACATTTTGAATCAAGTTCAATCCACATGCATGGACTTTATTGGCTAAACATTCTTGCGGACCATGTTGACATTCAAATTTGAAAGAGTTACCCGAAGTACTAGTCTAAAACGTAAAGCATCAGTAAGCAGACTAAAAAAAAAAGAGGGACAAAATTTACATAAGTGAACTGTAAAGCAGAATACCTTAGCTTTGCCATAAGGAATTAACTGCACATTCATTGCTTTTGGAATTTTTTCATATGTAGGCAATAATTCGGTTAGGAGAAAGCTTCTGGAGTCAGGACAGAGAGCTTCATAGTAAACTTCAACAAGAACTGGAAGCAATGTGACCACTGTTGAGGAGCCATCATCAGCTATCTGGAAATAAATAGAAACACATACTTAAGGGCAAGAGAACATCTATGGCTCTACGATCACTTAATTGGTTGAACCACACAATGGTTAGTTATATGAACTGTCAGCGACTAAACATACACACCTCTATTCTTGTCAGAGGAGCAGGTTTATTCGAATAATAGACGCGAAAAGAAGACCAGAAAATAAGAACAACCAAAAGCACGAGGAAAAGTTTTACTTTCATGACGGTATTTAGTTTCCAATACATTGTCAACACCTACGGCTGTTAAACGAGAAGCGAAACAAAACTCGTAATGCTACAGATTCAATCCATTCTTACAGGCTTTCAGTAAACCAAACTACTTGTTGTCTGCTTTCTATTAAGTGTCTCATCACAGTAATCAATCCATTTCCACATATATCACAAAGTGTACAGATACTCGAGCCTAATCTCGGTGCCACGGAGCAACCATTTTTTGTTTTCATCCCGTCTAGCAGACAACTATTGTGGTGCAAATATTCCGACGTGCAAACAAACCTTGTGTGCGAATAACGTTATCGAAAGATCGATATAAGGACAATCCTATCGTTCTGTTTCGACCCATCTTCAAACCAAAACAAATTCAAAATAAATGTGTGTTCGGTATCGTATTTTGTACTATATTTTGAAGCAAATGTATCTAAGTAGCCTCCTGTAAGATGGAAATTTCCAAAGAGAACAGGGAGCCAAAATTTGTTGATGTCGCCCGAGACGTTTTGCTATTAAATACATTGGTTTCGCAACATGCGGAAAGTTCCAAGGTAACAAGCCGACTACCTAGCACCTATAGATACCTCAAAGGGTTGACAAGATATGTCCTTTTTTAAATTGTTTAACTTAATTCCAGTCTAAATTTGTTCAATCTACTCTATATTTCAGCCTCCTGATATCACCGATTTTACTGTCATCAAACCAATCAGCAGAGGAGCTTTTGGGTACTAGGTTTTACATATAAATACTTAAATGATTAGAATTTACTGATATCTTATCAATTAAGTCTCCCGGTAAACTATAGTCAGCTTTATCGAGAGTCTACATGACTACGATCGGTCAACTTTCACTTGCTCTAAATCAGTGCAGTAATTTTTCCGTTAAATTCTTAGCAGGGCAACAGAAGTTTTACTTTACCAACAATCTCCTCATTCTTCTGTTAACAAGCAGCCACCTAAAGAACTATAATAGTTGTCCGAAAGATACTTTGGTCTTCAGGCAATGAAGCCAATCTGCTCCTGAAGCCGACCAGAGCGCAAGATAGCCAGCATCGGCTGTCATGTGACACTTAGCTGAAGGCCAAAGTATCGCCTGGATCATTGTAGTATTTCTGTAGTATTTCTAATCTCGCATAAAAATTAAATAACAGTTTACCTGAATGCTTAATTAAAAAATGTATTAAACTAGTTACATGTATAACTAATCTCATGTTCACCCTTTCAGGAAAGTGTACCTGGGCTGCAAAAAAACCAATCCCGATCAACTGTATGCTATAAAAGCTATGAAGAAGTCTGAAATGGTTCACAAAAATATGGCTAGTCAAGGTATATTGTGTTTTTAGCAATCTCTTACTGATATTATTCTTTTTGAAACATTCTCTTAAATACTATATTCTTCTGCTTCTTTATCCAGTTGTAACTGAGAGAAATGCATTAGCATTGACCAAAAGTCCCTTTTGTGTTCAACTCTTCTATTCACTCCAAACAACATCTAATATTTATTTAGTAAGTATTGTGTAATGTTTATAATCAGTCTCGTCACTATTTTTTCTTTAGTTTCAATGCATGTCATGTTTCTTAACAGGTAATGGAGTACATGGTTGGTGGAGATTTAAAATCTCTTCTCAGTATGTACGGCTACTTTGAGGAAGCCATGGCAGTATTTTACATATCGGAAGTTGTTCTAGCCTTACAATACCTTCACAGGTACAATAAGTTTAAATATTTACTCTCTTAGATCTCTGTAAAGCTTCAAGTGTTTCTTTGAAAATAATAGTTTTGTTCTGTGGTTTCTAGTCATGGAATCATTCACCGTGATTTAAAACCAGACAATTTACTTTTGTCAAGCCGAGGGCATGTGAAGCTGACTGATTTTGGGCTCAGCCGTATAGATGTAAATAGAGGTAAGTTTTATTGTTTGAAGGAATTCACAGATTTAAATTTTATTGTTGTATACTAAATCTTTTTTAACAGATTTGGAAGCATCTGATTTGACCAAAGGAACCCCTAATGCTTTATTACGCACCCCTGGTCAAATACTCTCATTAACATCTCACCTTTGTTTTGTAAGTGAGAAGAACCCTCAAGATAATTAAGCATGTATGTTAACATCATAATCTTGAGATTCCTTTTTCTGTGGCAGGGCTCTGAAAATGGTTCTATATTTAGTGGAAATTCTAGCAGAGCTTCAGTTGTCTCTAATGAACCATCAGAAGTATTCAGTCCAAACGGCGAGATAGAAGAGGTTGACACTACCACAACAACGGCTTATCGTAAGTTCAGGATACTTAAGAGAGTAACAATACATATTTAAGATTGAAGTCGCTCTATATCTAAAAGTAATTGGGTGAGCTTATAATGTCAGCTACTTGCAGATGGCAGATCTGGTGTTAAAGTAACACTTGGATTTGAATATGAAGGTCAGGACTCCCTTTGTGAAGCAAAACCTCACAAGCTATTACCTCTGGAATCAAATATTACTGGATCACCCACAATGGATCATACAGGTGCGGATTTGTCTAGTAATATCTCTTTTTTTACTGCTGTATGAGCTATGTAGAAGACATTCTAAGAATTTATTTTTACAATGGATTGCATCTTTTTTATTCTCTGCATTGTAACCAGGTGCTACAGTTGTGAACAAAACTGAAAACGACAGTCATATATCAGGAGTTGCTGCTTTTCACTCAGCTGACCATAGTTTTCATTTGAAATCTGTGTCATCCAAGAGAGGCATTCTAGGAACACTGAATGAAAGTGACGACAATGATGTTGCTGATCTGAGTGGGAATGGTAGCTTCCTTGGAAATAGTT
Organism: Frankliniella occidentalis; assembly: GCF_000697945.3. NCBI lineage: Eukaryota > Metazoa > Arthropoda > Insecta > Thysanoptera > Thripidae > Frankliniella > Frankliniella occidentalis. The sequence continues at coordinate 539,112 of NW_026267241.1, forward strand.
GCAATGGAAGTGGAGCACGCAAACGTGTTAGAGATGAAACTGATTCTGAGGAAGAGATTTCCTCCAGTTTGTCGTATCATACATGCTACAGCAGCGTTGATTCATCAAGTAACAACCACAGCAGTGGTTTAAACTCAAGATGTGGAATATGCCATTGTGAGTCTAATAATAGCTTACCATCAATTTTATTTTTATGCCTGTTCATTACTATGAAAATACGGTGTTAGTTGAAAGGATGATGCTTCTATCATGCTTTATTATCTCTTTCATTTCCAGCCAGAGATTCGTCTGCGGAGGCAAGTCATTTGTCTCGCTCATCTCATGTCACATCTCCTAAAACAAGATCACCCCAGGTCTTGCTGCAGAGAGCATGCTGCCTCCTTAGTAGAAGAAAAAAGAAACGATTACCTGGCGTTTCAGGCGATGATGGTCGATTATACTCTCTCTCAGATCCAGCTCACACAGGTTTAACCCAAGAAATAACATCCCTCCAGATATTGTCTGACTTACATCAATCGAAGAATCACAGTTCACCAACTAAGGACAGTGAATTAACTTCTCCAAGGGAAGAAATTCACAAAATTGATATTCCAACTGCCACAAAAAAGAATACTGTTAGTCCTCTTAAAGGAGTTCTTAAAGTCAGGTGCATATAATTTATTACAAACTTAACTTCCTGCGATAAATGATGATAAGTTTTGTGATTATAACAGCCTTTTCAAAATAATTTTGTAGGTCTTTGTCAGATGAGGATCTCAGGTGGGCTGGCATTGCTGATAAAACTGGGGCTGGTGTAATGTTTTCAACCCCTGTGGCCATGCGCAAACCACTCTGTAATTCTGATTCCTCAAAACCATCAAAGGTCACCCGTTTTGAACTACCACCTCTTCCAGAAAAGAAGACAACATTTGCAGCTGATTCTCATTCCAATGGACACATTATTATGGTACTGTAAATCTCTGTTGTGAGGTACACTCATGTAGTTTGTGAACTAAAAAGTAGGTCAGTATGACAAGATGGTTTGTTTCTCATAGGCTTGTTTTTTCTTGATTTCCCCCTAGGAGGAACCTATCCTCAGCCCAATTGCAACAACTCCTTTTACCACACCCTTCTCATCTCAGCAAACGCCATTTCGCACTCCAAAGTCCGTTCGACGAGGAAAATCTGCAAGTGATCAGCGCATTCTTGGCACTCCTGATTACCTTGCTCCTGAACTTCTTTTGCGAAAAAGTCATGGTAAGACTAACATTTTTGATTTACTTACTTATCAACAGTAATTTTAATGCTTGTAAATGAATTTTCTCTTTTAGGTTCTGGTGTAGATTGGTGGGCTTTAGGAGTGTGCCTTTATGAATTCATGACTGGAATTCCACCCTTTAATGATGAAACACCTCAAGCAGTCTTTCAAAACATTTTAAATAGAGGTATCTTATGAATCCCTGTTTCTTTGTTTTTCAACATTATTTTTACAAGTTTGTAAACAATATTTGGCTTAAAAGTTGGATATAGACATAATCTGCACTTGCCCTTCTCCAGATATTCCGTGGCCTGAGGGAGATGAACTATTATCACCTGAAGCAGTATCTGCAATTGAAGCCATTCTGACACTCGACCCCTTCAAAAGGCCTAATGGTGCTGATGTTCGTAAAATGTCTCTCTTCAGGGAAATTAACTGGGAAAATTTACTGAACACCGAAGCCCCCTTTATTCCCCAACCAGATAGCAGCACAGATACATGTTATTTTCAAGGTAAATTTGCCTAAGTTTAATTTTGGGTTTGTTTTGATTTGTGATCTGTTTATTAATGTTTTGTTTCTTATTATAGCAAGGAATATTCTTCAACACCTTAACGTTTCCAATTTTGAATGATAATAATTGTAAAAGAATTTGTTATCAACTTCTTGTATCAAGTTAGTCATGATGTTTTATCTATGAAATTGCGTGAAACGTCAAGGCCTGCTACTTAATTGAGTTCATGTTTTCTTATCAATTTCTATTAAGTTACCTAAGTGATAGGTACCCACAACAAAACAGAAACCTATTCTTTAACAAAGTGTTGTTGACAGTTGATTTCATCCGTAATCATTCTCATTTTAGTTGCCATTGCTGTAATTATCTATTAGTAATGGGCTGGATTCAAACTAAATTTTGGCCCAGCAAGGCACTCTGAACCATGTACTTCAATATTTATTTAAACTTCTTTAACCAAGTTTTCAAAGTGACACTTTTATACATCCGCTTGTTTTAAATTTTAACCTTGATTGTTCTTGAAATGTGTGTTTGGTTTGTAATTAATTTGAACAAAATAATTTTCATTGTTCAAAGGGAACTTCTGTTCTATTTTTTATGTTAAATTATTGTCATGACAACATTGTGGGGTATCTTATTTATTCAGTAGTTACGAACGTAGTATTTTTTAAATCTGCATCAGCAGTATTTTTTACGTGATAGCTGGTACGTAAACACTAAATCAGCATGAAACTAAATAATTTTCAAATAATCTCAACAGAGAAAACCAAAGAGACTGGGTTTTTTCCTGTGTTTTACTTGCAAGAATTAACTCAAAGTGACAGTAATGAGATAAAAGATTTGAAAATTTAGATATTTCTTTCTGTTTGTTCTTTTGGAATTAGAATCCCATCAAGTCTTCTGCTAAATTGCAAGACATCATTAAGTATTCTGTCTTGTTACTTGTTTTAGATGGTTGATGTTCTCATGTTATTAGTAAAGTATCCTTGGTCAACAAACTATATTTTTTGTAAGTGGTGTTCAATGATCAATATTTGTCAATCATCATACTTTTATTTGTTTATATTTTTACAATAAATAAGCATAGACAGCAATAGCAGTCATATAGCAACCCATTTTCAGAATTGCTCACTTACCCACAATGTTCCACATCTGTTTTATTGTCTGTGTTTTCATCTTTGAGAATGATCATGTATCGTGTACTCCAATACCTATATTTTATTTATCTCCATCAAACAGCATCTAAAGTTCCCTGTTCTCATATCGAACACTCTGTGATTGAATTTGGTGGAAATAGGCTGTGACATTCCTTATAAGAGTCTAACATGATTCAATTATAATTAAAAGCATTGTAGGCTTCCAGCAAAGATTAAGTCATTTAAAACGTAAACACTGTAGACTGCTAACACTTTGTACTCTCACAACACATGTAAAATAGGATGGCAATGTCCTCAAAGTCTTCCCAATAAATTAAAGTGCTCTGTGAAATTTATCAGCTACATTTTCACGCAGAGGCTCTTAGTAAATATAAATCCTTAACTCCAAACAAATAATCTGAAACTTGTTACTGCATATCACATTTTGGTAAAGGTATCCTAATCTTGCATACTCAAAGGAATATACAGTGAATCTTACACTTAGGAAGCAGAACTGCTACACAGGACTGTTTCTTTTCACCTTTTAAAACTATTATTGTTTCTTGCATGCAAAAGGGTGTATTGCAAAGGATGCATTTATATCCCTTTTTGTTCAGTCATTTTATACAGAAAATATCAGCTAGCTATAGTGGTAGCTTACTGCATTACATCCAATCACATAACAAATATCAAAACTAAAGAAAAAGGTCTCAGCTCCAATGAAATGTGTGTGCTTAAAAGTTTAAAAAATACAATCTAATTTCCATTTGTCACTCACATCATTAACAGAAACTTGAGTCAAGCTTTTGACTGCTATCACTAAATTCTGCTTAGCAAAGACAAAATAAGTCTTCTTGTGAAGAAACCATGATTATTCTTGAATCATTGGCAAGAACAACTTTACAGTGTATAACTCCGTCATTTAATGGCACTTTCACCGGGCTATTAACTCAGCCGATGCACCTTCGTCGAATTGAATACGCCCCTCCCCAAGACAAAAGTAGCACCAGAGCACGCGTGTCTCAGGGTTTAGAGAAACGGTCCCTAAACGGTAAGAGAAGACCTACGTCCTTTGTGACAAATCCCCTGGGGTGGGACAAAATAATTCGAATATCACAAGAGTGACGCCTTTGCACGACATCACAGTTAGACAACTACTTGAGGTTCTTCTGAATCCAGGGCATGAAGCTAGTGACCCTCGTGTAAACGCCGGGGTACTGGCCCTTGCCGCAGCCGATGCCCCAGCTCACGATGCCGACCTGTGTCCAGCGACCGTCGTTGACCATCAGAGGACCGCCACTGTCACCCTGTTGAGCAGCAAGGACAAAACATTGAGTATGAGCACGGCGTGACAGAGGGTGAAACAGATAGACGGGCCACGGGGCATTCCCCCGGGCAGGGGGAGGGGGGCAGAAACTCACGCTGCACGAGTCCCTGCTGGCCTGGCCGGCGCACAGGAACGTGTCGACGATGCCGCCAGGCGCCGCGTTGCCGTACTTCTGTCGGCACTCGGCGTTGGTCCACACCGGGATGTTGACCTCCTGCAGCACGGCGGGCTGCGGGCCGCTCTCACGCAGGCTGCCCCAGCCGATGACGGTCGCCGTCTTGCCGGAGTACCCCGCGCTGCCGCTCGGCATGCAGATGGGCCTGATGTCCCTCCGGTACTGCACGGGGGAGTCCAGCGTCAGGATGGCCACGTCGTTGTACTGCGGACGAAACACCCCCGTCAGTGCCACCCTCACCGAGTTCCTCAGTCAGAGCACTCGACCTCGCCGAGGACGATTTTCCCTCTCCTCACCAGGGTCCTGGAGTCGAAGCCGCGGTGCCTGACCACCCTCCGGACCTTCTTCTCAATGTGGCGGGTCTCCGTGTTGGTCCTGATGTTGTGGTCACCGAGACGCACCGTGAGCCTGGCCACGTCCCAGGAGCTCATGCTGTGGGCAGAGAGAGAGAGGAGAGAGAGATGGAGCGTGAGCGTTTAGAGCGAGTGCGAGGTAACATATGTGTGCGGGGTGAGCGACTCACTGGGCGACGCAATGGGCGGCCGAGAGGATGTGCGTCGAGTCGATGAGGGAACCGCCACAGAACTGCCGTCCGCCGTTAAACAGCGCCGCCTGCAAAGGACACGAGCGATGAGCACAGAACAGGCATTGAGGTGGTGGGAACCAGGGTGACGAGGGCCAAGTTACTCACGATCCACGGCCACTCTCCGAGGTCGGCGTTCTGGCCACCGACAATCCTCTCCTGGTCCTGGTAGCCGTTCTTGGCGCCGCAGCTCGCGTCCATGGGCTCCGGGGCGGGCGTGGGTCCGGGCAGCGGCGCGGACGTGGGCGGCTTGACGGTGGGCTTGGAGGGCGGCTTGGCGGTGGGCACCTGGGGCGGCCAGGGCGACAGCGTGGGCGGGCTGCTGGTGGTGGGGTG
>NW_026267241.1:545672-550593 GCF_000697945.3 Frankliniella occidentalis
CTCTGCCTGGACCAGGCGCGGTGGGCCAGACAACGCCAAGCCAGAGCAAGAAGGGGTCAACAACTTGACTGTTGCGTTTCATCAGACACTGACATGCCTCCTGCCCCTCGCGCCTTCTTCTCCTTTCGCAGGTCCGTCTGTCCGTCCGTTCGCCACTCCCCCCCCCCTTCCCTTCCTCCCTCTCTCTCTCTCTCTCTCTCCACACATATACATCGCAGATTCTTTGTCAGCTCGCTGGCGGCGGTCGCTGCTGCTGCCTCCACCTTCTCTTTCTTGGACGGGCGTTCACCTCTGCTGGGAGGCGAGCAGCAGCGCCGAGCAGCGCCTACCGCGGCGACGCGCGAACTCTTTGGGGCGGTGAGGGGCGTGGCGACGCGCTCGGAGCGCGGACGTGCCAGCCACATGACGTATGGCGAGCGCGTTCTCGTGGATAGGAGCGACCGCCTTACGCCCTGGCGGCGGTTGGTCCGGCGGTGAACGGATCAACGGAGATCGAATCGCACGCGCACGCCTGTGCGGGGCGGGGTGGGACGAGACAGGGCGGGGGCTTACACAACGGCGTAACTCAGCCGGCTGCTCAGAGGGTGGAGCTCGGCCTAGGTGGTTGCCAGCGCCGTTGGCCGCAGTTGGCCGCATAGTCCTCCGCTGCTGGGCGTTGACCGCTGTTTTGTGCCATTAGCTGACACACGGGGCGAGTCGTGAGTCGTCCTGTATGAGCGCCATTGCGAGTGCTTTGTGTATCGCCGCGACAGCCCACGCGCCGGCGTCGCACCGGCTGGCTCAGCCTGTCGACGGCGTCCACTTTAGGGGGCTCGCAGCCGCGTTAGCAGATATTGTAGACGGAAACTGTGCGCTCTTAACGCAACAGACCTGAAAATGTGACGGGGCTAGAAATGGACAATTCGCAAATCGAGTTGCCACAGGTCGTGCAGTTTTGCAGGCCTACAAAATAATGGACGGGCGGACTTGACGGGGTGAGGGACCTTCCGGATGATATCGTAAACGCAACTACCACCCCTCCCCCTCCTGGGCCAGCCGGGTTCGTGCAGGAATGCTCGTATAACCGGTAGGAGAAACAATATGATGCTTCACATTGTACGTTTTGGCACTGGCCCCCACTCGGGCGCCGCTTTGTTTTTGCGAGTCGCGAGGAGCGGTCTGGTGAGGCCGGGTCGGAATCGACTTGATATCGATGGCAAACTTTCTCTCATTTAGGGAGAGAAAGAAGTAGATCTCTGTCACAAAAAGTAGATTTTTTTTCTCCGACGGGAAATGTAAACATGTCGTCGATCACAGAGGAAAGGGAAGTGTGTGTGGGGGGGGGGGGGAGATCCCCACCCCAACGATCCACCACCGTGTTGTCGTCCGCAAAGACTGCCAACAACACGTTATAGTCCGCCAATGGGAGTCGGTCCTCCGATCCTCCGATCCGACCCGCCAAAGCCCGCGCGCCGTTCGGTTCCGTTGCCTTGCCTAACCAGTTGGCAAAACGCGGCCTGGTGTGGCGTGGCCGGCGTGGCCATTGGGGTTGTGGCCAAGTGGCCCTCAAAGAAGCCTGGCCACATGGGCCGCGCGCCACCACCGGGCCCACACACGGCTGGCACGCCGACCCGTCCCCATTCCACGTGCAAAATGAAAAGGGAAGGGAAAAAACGAAACAGACTTTCTCCATCGGAGGCGCACCACCCGCTCGCGCTCGACCACCGGCCGGCACTACAGCGGGGCACGTATCGAGCGTGGCCTCCCAGCCCCAGCCACCCTTGTCCACCCACACCCTCCTCCGCTCATCCGACCCAACACCGCGGGGGGCGGTGCCCACAACCTGCCCACAGCGTGCGCACCACATAGGGCCGCACACCACACGAGGCAGGGCGCACGGCTTTCCTCCCGTTCCGGTTGGCGGACGGTAGTTCGTCCCCCCCCCCCTCGCTCAATGCAACCGCAAAGAACGATTTTAGAAAAAAGTTCTTGTCGGTAGTAAATGCGCCGACGATACCAGTAGATATGACTTTGGGATACGTACCTAACGTTGTGTTTGACAGCCCCTGGTTCAGGGTTCAGGCTCAGCCCCTTCCGCGTTTCTCCAATCGATTCCTTACAGGCCGAAGAACGGCGCTGAACCGCTTCTACTAGCAGTAGATGATCTCCAACCCTCATTCAGACGACCCCTCAGCCCTGCTCCTCCGCGGCCCGCCCCACCCCGCCCCACCCGGCCCGCCGATCCCCGGCCGATCTCCCTCGCGGACTGGTTAGACGGGTGCCTGCCTCCGCCTCTGCCTGCCCACACGACGGGCGGGTCCGGGGCGGCGGCCTGCTGCAGGGCCTGGACCTGCAGGTCGGTACCTCCGCGGATTTCCCCCCCCCCCTCCCTCCCCGCTGTAACGGTGGTTTGACCCAGGTCGTTGCCAAAAAGGCGCACATTAGCACGTCGGGCTGCGTAGTACGGCCCCAGCAGTGTGATCCGGCCGCGCTCTCGTGTTGTGATGCGGCGGCGGCGGCGGCGGGCGGAGGAGCGGCTGTTGGCGCCAGAGCGCGGCGGAGGGGCCCCTCCCACCTCTCCCCGGGCCGGCCGGCGGCCCCACGCCCAGGGCTGACATTGACCGCTATCCAGTCATCAGCTCCTTTCGCATGGACTTGACAACCGGCCGGGCCCGGCCCGGCCGCCCGACGCGGAGCCGTACGCTCGCGACGGGCGGTAATCTCGTAATGGAATCTGCTCGGCTCCAATTCTCTTTCGGGATTGGGGAGAATATAAAAGGCTGCTGAGCGGAGCGCGAGCGAGCTCCCCGCTGCCGCCTGCCTCCCCCGGGGAGTGCCCCCGCCGCCGCGGCCAACAGGGTCGCCTCCCCGCAGGCGCTAACGGAAGCACTGGAACTGGAAGACAGAAAGAGGGAGAGAGGTTTCAAACGCGCAGCTGGGAAAAAAAATTGGCGTTCGATGGCAACTTGTGCTTGGTTTTGTTGTCGTTGTTGTTCGTGTGGGTGGCAGGTGTGTGGGCTGTGGTGTTGGTGTTGTTCAGGTAGAGCTTTTGAGGTCAGCTTTAGCGGCGTACGGTCGGGAGGGGTCGCGCGTTGTTGTCCGCCGAAGGTACGGGCCCAACAACGGCCCACGCGCCTGAAGGACGAGCAGCTCGACGAGCAGAGCAGCGGGAGGCGACAGACAAACGGAGAGCGAAAGTGACGGGTGGCGTCCCCTTCGCTTAAGGTCCATTCGATAGGGCCATGTTATGATCTCGTCGCAATGCGCAAAGAGTTACTGTTCGACAAAAAGGCGGGGGAGGGAGGGAGGAAGAAAGAGAGAGGGAGAGAGAGAGGGGGGAGGCAGGGAGCCTCCACACACTGTTAAACAAATAGTGGGGCTGTCACAGGCTACCGTTGTGGAAGAGTACAGTCGGCGCGCTAAGCGATCGTGCACACGGCCGGCTCCGGGTGTGTTTGTGTGTGTTTTCTGCGATAATGGGGAGGAAGGACTGAGATACGTGCGTGTCGGTAAGGAAACAGCGCAGAGACGTACAGAGACGGTTCTGCAGGGGTGCCGAGTGGCGAGCGCTTTGGTCAGAAAGCCATATTTGCAACTTTTCGTAGCGCTCTCCCGGTGCAGGACTTAATTTTGCAACTTTTTCTCTAAATTGTATACGTCTACATACCAGTTGACTGTTAACCCTGCGCATTTCTGTTGTTACACTGCACCGTACGACGTACGCACGGATTTGCCCATCACCCGTCCTCCTGATCATGGCGCCTGTCGGGTCGAGCGAGTAGGCAACCCGCCTGCACGTAAGAATGCGGTACAGCATAACTAAGGATCTACAGATGTGCGCGGGGTGAATCAGCCAACTCAGCGCACTAATCCCCCAGACAAAGAGATGGAAGTGGCTTCACGCTTCAGAAGGTGACAAAACAATACGCTCATGTGAATGAAAACATTTCAACCCCCGGTGGTGACTGAGGCCCCCCCCCCCCTCTTCCCGGAACACCTTGCATTGCACTCCTTGTAGGCCCCGCAGTGGCTCGTGTTCAGCGTGTCCTGGTTGTTCGAATCGTGCCCTGGGCGCCTGTGAGTCATTGGAGTGTATGCTCATACATACTGCCCCTTCCCCTCCCTCGGCCGGCGCGACACCTCGCCACGCCACGCCACGCCACGCCACGCCACGCCACGCCACGCCACGCCACGCCACGCCACGCCACGCTACGCTTTCGCTGATTACGGCGCGACCACCCTCCCTCATCGCGGACACGCGTCGAGGAGGGACTTGTGGGAGGACGGGGGCGGCAGGTTCGCGAGATAACAGCAAACAACTTGGGATGATGAGATTGAGTGGCGTCGTAGAGGGAAGACCTTGCCCCCTGCGGTCCGTCCACCGCGGTAAATCGGAGAGCCCGCGCCCCATCCGTCGAGAGAGGGAAAGAGTGAGGGAGAGAGAGAGGGAGAGGGAGAGAGAGGGAGAGAGAAGCTAGACAAAGAGAAAAGAGACACTTTGTTGTGGCCGCGTCGAGTCTGATGATCATTGCGCACAGGGCTTAGCGCACTTACCTGCCGACTCGACGATGACGGCGTCGTCTGTGACCCAGGTGAGGGGGTCATCCTCCTCAGTGAGCTTGTTGTCCTCGGCGGCGAGGGCGGCCGACGCCAGGACGGCGACGGCCAGGACAGCGGCGGGGGCCCACCGCATGATGGGCCGCGGGTGGGCGGGCGATGTCCGGGACGACGATGAGCACACGACACTCGGGGGGCGCTTCGCTTGCTCCGCGTACCGTGTGGCCGCCTGTGCCGGGGCTGGGGCCGGGGCTGGGCCGGGTGTTGGCGAGGTTAAGGACTGGACGAGACTGCCAGGCGTACGCACGCCACGGCCCGGCCTTTGGGCCTGGCCGATGTGCTTGCCAAGCGGCACCGGGGGCGAGGGCAGCGCGGCGGGGCGGGG
>NW_026267241.1:558887-560214 GCF_000697945.3 Frankliniella occidentalis
TGGTGACGTGCGAGCGAGTTGTCAAAATTACAGATGAGTGCTATTAGGCTGGCGGATTTTGCGTAAAATCGTCCGGAAAAGGGAGTCAATGCTTCAATAGTGACTTTGTTTTGAGACTCAGGGCGCGCGCGGGTATCTGGAATGTTGCGTGTGCGAGGGGAGGGGAACCTTTCCGCCAAGTCATAGCGTGAGACGGCGCTCTGGAATAACACCTCTGGACAAAAGAGTCCGGCAGCTCGTGTTTTGTTTTGTTTCACCTGCTGAGAGCGGGGTGCACGGCCGGTGCGGTCCCGATGGGTGTCATTGCTCTGCGTCTTATAGTACTCCGAATGCTCTGCAGGTGCTCTTCTATGCTCATATCTTTGTCAAACAAAACAAAAACACAACAAAAAAAGGTCAAGAGTCATACGTCCAAACTCAAATCAATATTATCGCTCTGCTAGGACTGCCCCCCCCCCCTGTTGATAAGAACATGTACTTTCCTTCTTTTAGACTTTTCCGCACGTGTGTGAGACAAAGCGCTCCTTATCTGGACACTTCTTTTGACACTATGTCACCGACGAACCGACTGACCAACCGGTGTGAAAAAATAATAGTGGAAAAGTTCACGCCTTTTTCCCGCTTCCATCCCCTACCCCAGCGCTCAAGCTCGTGCACCTGGTGTCTACATACTGTACCGCGCAGCAGGCTTGTGCGCCGGTTGCCTACTCGTGCGGGGCCCGCAGGATGCGCGAATCTAGTGCCCGCTCACGTCGGCGTTTGAGCTCCAATTGGAGTCTGCTAGTTTAGGCTTTGCGCGGCTTTGCCAGACTGGGAATTCCCCACAGCACAGCATCATACAGGTTTTAGGTTGAAGAACTAGAACAGGCGCTTCGCTGAAATAATATGAACATTTACAAAGATGCTTGCAAGTGGGGCTCTTTACTGACATGAGCTGCCGTCCCGCCAGCCCCTTCCCCCTTCCCACCCGAAGCCTTCCACCGGCCGCCGACACCAAATGCCGCGCATGACGGAGTGCTTCCGGAAGTGAGCTGCACGTCCCCGATGGTCCTGCCCGGGCTGACCGGGGCCGGACTGTCACCACGACGACCACGACAGCAGCAGCGGCCGGCGCTGCTGGGAAACCCGTCGCCGGCGAACAATGGAGGGGAGGGGACGGTCTAAGCAATCATCATAGCAGAGTTGACGTTATTAATGCAAAGCTTGTAGGGTAGGGGAAGGGGGGATAGTAAGGGGGCGTGGCGGCTGGCGATAATGATCACCTTGATCGAGCGCGGAGTAATGCAGGGCAGGAGTAGGACTCTAGGCAAGAGTAGAACTCTAGGCA
>NW_026267241.1:560326-560698 GCF_000697945.3 Frankliniella occidentalis
CAGCGGGGGCGGCCAGTTGGGCGGGATGGCGGGCTGCGACGGAGGCGGCGGCTGCACCACCACGGGCTGCACCATCGGCGGGGGCTTGGGCTTGACCGGCCTGGCCGTCGTGGGTCGCGGGGCGTCCGTCATGGGGGGCTTGAGGGTGGGCACGCCCGGCATGGGCGGGTGCGTCGGCAGCGGCGGGTGCGTCAGCATCTCCGGCGGGTGCGTGGGGATGGGCGGCGGCCAGTTGGCTGGCACGGGGTTGGACGGGTTGCCGCCCGAGCTGTCGGAGTCGTCCGGCAGGGGCTGCGGCTCGGGCATCACCGGCATGGGCTGCGGCTCTGCGGGCGCCACGGGGATCACGGCCGGCGCGGAGGCGACGCCGGA
>NW_026267241.1:566295-570732 GCF_000697945.3 Frankliniella occidentalis
GCTCACTCACCGCGGGGCGAAGGCGTGGCCGGAGTGGGGCGGAATGGCAAGAGTCCGGGTACGAGGGGGAGGCGAAGGGGGGAATGGGAGGGGAAGGGGTAAAAGCAAGCACCAGTCTGCTCATCTGCTGCTCCTGTTTCGCCTCCTCCCGCCGCCCCGCGTCCCTCAGCACACAAAGGGCCGGTCAGAGCGTTCAACCGCTGTTTCGCAGGTATTCTCGACAGTATATTAGCCGTATGTATTGTAGTTTTTTTAGGATGCCCGAGGTGGGAAAAATAAGGGTGGGCGAGTGGGCAGTTTCCACGGCGTGGAGTAGTATGGGGAGTCGTGGAGTGGGGTGGCGTGGGGTGGTGTGGTGGCGTGGCGCCGCCGTAGCCTCAAATGCTCCCGTGGTTAGATCGCCGGCAGCGGGACACCGTTAGATCAAGCCTTCTGCTCGACTACTGCTCCATTCGCGAGTTTAGCAGCATCGAGCGAATGCGTGAGCGTGTGGCAAAAGCGGGAGAGAGAGAAAGAAGGAGATCGGGAGAGAAAGAGAGCGGGAGGGTAGGGGCCGGGGAGAAAAACCGAGAGAGGGAGAGAGAGAGATGGGTAGTGCGATGCGCAAAACACGTTTAATTAATTCGGCGAAATCTGGTTTTGGAGCGCGTCACAAAGAGTGTCCGTCCGCCGTCGTAGCAGAGCGACGATGTGGCGAGGCGGGGCGGGGCGTGGGCACTTGGACTCGGGGCCACAGACCTCACTCCTCACGCCAAACTCCGAGCCCAGCCCAGCCCGGCGATCGTCTTTGCGCGCCCCCTGCTCCTCCGCCTCCACTCCCTCGTGCTACTCGTGCTCCTCCGGCGTTAAAGTCTCCGTGACGAGGGGCGGTCATCTCCGGGAGTTCGACGACGTCGCCCACACGAAGCACAACAACCAACAGCCGCCCGGAACTTTTGCACCGCGCGGCCCCGACGCCTGCCGCCGGTGGCGTTTCCGCCCTGACACATGTGAGTCAGGTGAAAGTTTACGACCGGCCATCTAAGAATTCGTACACACACATGAGCCAAGTCTTGGAGAATCGACCCCCTTCCCCTCCCCGGGCCCTGGTCCACGCCTCACGCGTCACAGACACTCGGCCCACTGACTGGTGTCGTCGCCCCAAACAATGGACGCCGCGACGGCGACGAAAGAAACGCCCTAATAGCTACACTGCTCCAAAAACAATCGCGTTGTACCTCGCGGCTGTTTTCATCTTATCGTTTCATTAATTTCGCGCGTATCTTTGATTCCTCCATTTCAACTCGCCCCAGTTTGGTCTCAGAACTGGTTGCGCGTCTCCGACTCCGAATTCGACCGATCATTTGCAGACCACTAACATACTACGATCAAGAGCGCCTAATCCTAACCCGTGCGGCGTGGCGTGGCGTGGCATATCGCGAGCGCCACCCTCTGGCTCCTCCTCGCCCAGTCCTGCACGCCCGACCAGGGACTCGGCCTAGTTTTCCCGCCTGCTGTTGTCACGGGGTCCAGAGATGCCGTGGAGAGTTTTCGGACTGGTCCAGCATCAGTCCAGCCTCAGCCAGTAGCCCCCTGGGGTCACATAGCTCCGTCTCCTCTCTCTCGCAGGGGTTGTCCATGCTGTACGTCTCCCTCCGCACGTGCAGCCCAGGTGCACCTGTCCGGGTGGTGGCCCTCGCCGGGGACCGCGCGGGCTTCCCACCCGCCGGTTGTGCGGGTGGGTGGGCTGCGGGAAAAATGGGGTAACGGGGTCGGGGTTGGGGAGTGAGCGATGTTGGTCCATCGCGCAAGCTGGCTTTGGGCTCAAAGCGAATGCGGCGGGTCGGGGCGGGGCACTTTGAGGCGAAAGTCGTTGTCTTCCCAGAACACACTGCTTGCGAGTTTGATTCATAGGCCAGCCCCCGTCGCCGGCAGCTCCAGCCTCTTTCTTCTTACTCCCTCCACCCCACAAAAGTACCTACAATAGCAACCCCCCCCCCTCCCCCGACAAGTGGCCATCACACATTATCCGCCCTGTGAAAATCTTGGTAATTTTTTCGGACGGTTGCATCATTTGAGAAATGGTGGTAACGGCCATCTCGGCTCGGTGCCGCCTTCTACCGCTTGTTCTTTTGGCTGAGTGTACCTTGTTTGCGACGCCCAGCTTGTCCCCCCCCCCCCCCGTCCCCCCGGGTCTTCTGCCCATTTCTTCTCTCTTACAAATCTCCAAAATGCCGGTGGGGGGCTGTCTGCTGTGCGAGACCCGACCCACGGCGGGTCAATCACCAAACGCCCGCTTCTTTGCAGGAGCCATGTATTTATACTCCGAAGGAGCGCGTACCCCGCAAAAAAAAAAATGGGCCCAGTCCGCATTCAAGGCGTTGGCGCTGCCCTATTCAGCTCTTATCAGTAACGGCTCAGGGCGCGGCTTCGCTCTCGGGGGGTCGGTGGTGCTGCGCCAGCTCGCCAGCGCTGGAGCTCGGGAGGTTGACATGTTTTCGTTTGGCGTGGGGGGTTCCAGCAGGCCCCCGAGCAGGAGGGGAGGTACAGTTATGACCCTGTTCTGCAGGCTGGGCGGCTGGGTATCCTTCGGTTATGTACGAGAGGGGGGTGGGTTATGGAGGGAGGGAGGGGGCGAGGCACGGAGAGTCTGACGATGTTAAACTGGTCCCTGGAATAATCACCGACATTACAAACTTGGACACATCCTCTTGAGGATTTCAGTCACTGCCTTTAGTGTCTGGATGGCGCCTCAGAGTGTTATCCTGGCCCTCCCGCTCCTGTCGCCCCACCCCGCTACCGGCTACCGCCCCGCCCTACCACACCGCGCCACGTCCCGCTCGCGTTGCACCAGTTGAAGGTCGACCGGCCCCCGTCGCGTCGGCAGTTCAAGTTCATGACCGCATCGCAGCAGAGCCGGCTGAGCTGAGCGTCGCGACGACTGCCGAGGCATCGCCATCAGGCATCGCCCTCATCACTTTGCCCCGCCCCGCCACGTCCCGCCTCACCTGGCGCTCCAACATACTCCAGCATCGCCGTGCTTCAGCAACCGCTCCAGCCGGTGCCGTCCGCGAATGCCCGTCCGCTAGACTCGCCAACCCGCCGATCGTCGCGAGCAAACGCGATCACGAGAATGTATATATTCCGTCAGTTTTGTTCTGCGGCGGTCTGTACTTGGACACACAAGCCCCTTTGCTGAGAGCGCTCGTCTCGTCGTCCCCGCCGCCGGATGGCAGGGGGCTCTCTCCCCCCGCGCAATAAATACTGTGGTTTAGATCCCCTGTGGCCCAGGCGTGGCCCGCCTGTGGCCAGTACAGGGGGGCCCGAGTCCAGCAGGGACCCGGGACCGTCGGGGACGTGTTCGCTTTATGCCCTGGCCGGGCAGGACCGGGCGCGGCCCACCGTCGGGGCGGCAGATGAAGGGGACCGGCCGTAAGTCGTGCAAAAAGGAGGAGGGGAGAGGGGCGGTATGTTGCAGAGTGATGCACAAAACGTTGCTCTGAAGAAAGCTTTAACGCCACGAGGGCTAACATCTACGTCGTTGAGTGGCCCTGGACCTGCGAAAAAATTGAGCACGCCGGTGTTATTTTTCGTCTTCTTTTCAACAGTTTTCTTACATCGCACTACCCCGCCGCACACGCCACACGCCGCAGTTGGAACGTCGCAACGCGTCCGCGCGATCGGAGCTGGCAACCCCTAGGGACCCTGGATCCCGCAGGAGCCGTGGAACAGGTTCCAGGTCGGCGGGTGGAGGGAGAGCCACAAGCCACAGGAGGAGCCTCGCCCAGCTGGAGCCGTGCTGGAGCCGTGCTGGAGCCGTGCTGAAGCCGCTGTGGAGCCGCCGGAGCCCGGCCGGGGCGGGGGCGGCCCCGCTAGCGGCCCCCCGGGTCACCGGCCCGGCTCGCTCTCCAAACCCGCAAAATCAAAATAACATCGGAACATTTCGGGGGGGGGTGGTAGGTGTATAATTTACGAGGTTGATTGTGTTACGGTATGCACGGCTGCTTCTTGCGGGGAAAACCGTGGAGAAACAGTTTTTGTTGTTGTTGTTGTTGTTGTTGTTGTTGTTGTGCTTTTGCATGTTTGCGGTATAGTCCATCCGATGCTTAAAATCACCGATGCCCAGCAGCACGATTTCTGGCTTCGCTTTACTTCGGCCCCGGGCGGTGTGTCCAAATTCAGACGTGGAGGTTCCCGTCCGGGCCGACCCGAAGGACTGGCGCGGAGGGAGCTCCCCTGGGAGGCAGGCCTCCCCGGCGCGCCTGAGCGTACCGCGGGCCGGCCTACGCGAGCGCGTCAGGGGCCCTGGGTGCCGCTCTGCCGGCCCGGCCCGACCCGACCTAGGGTCTCGCGCGGTGCGGCTACGGCCCTGACCTACGCTACCCGGTCCTTGCCGGCCCGGTCGGGTCCAGTCTCGGCGCCCTTCCTTAGGAGCCTCGTCCCCTCGCCCCGCCTTCG
>NW_026267241.1:570862-574056 GCF_000697945.3 Frankliniella occidentalis
CCCGCTCCACCTCCGCCTCCCCAGCACAGCCCCTTGCCGAATCAGGACGCACCGCCGTCGCTCGGACGGACAGCCGCGGCCCCTCACCCAGAAAGCACCGTCCGGGTCTGGTCTCTCGAACGAGTCTGGAATTTTCCTTGATATATTGCCGACTTTGCCGTG
Organism: Frankliniella occidentalis; assembly: GCF_000697945.3. Lineage (NCBI taxonomy): Eukaryota > Metazoa > Arthropoda > Insecta > Thysanoptera > Thripidae > Frankliniella > Frankliniella occidentalis. The sequence goes on from NW_026267241.1 coordinate 571,025, forward strand.
ATGTGCTCCTGTCTGGGCCTCTCGCGCGGGCAGCGGGTCGCGGGCTCTGGCAGGAGTAGCGGCAGCGGCCCCCCGGACCCCGCCGCAGACACGTCTCCAGGACGGACCGCGAGGATGGTCCAGGTCCAGGCCCAAGAGGCGACGGTGGCGCCGCGCGGGCAGCCTCGCGCCCGGCGTGCGCGTCGAATGGGTTGCCTACCCCGCGGGCGCGCGGCAGCAGCACGGAGGCGGGATCTGGAGCCTGCCAGAGTCGGGCGCGTCGGACGAGTCGAACTCGGACGTTCGGAGAGTGGCGTTCCCTGCGCCTCATGTGCCCCGTGCCCGGCCGGCGCGTTCCCGCGCACTCGTGACAAAGGGCTCATTGTTGGCGCTCCTATGATGGCAGCCCAGTCGAAGCAGAAACGGCGCCATGAGGCAAATGCAATACACTTGAGCGGAATGAGTGAGGTTGAGGTGAGTGCAGCAGCGGCTCTTCAGACTGTGGCGTCCTCGGCCGAACTTGTGTCGCCACACGTGGGAGCCGGGCGGGCCGCCAACGAACCGCGGCGCAGACGGAGCGGGACCGGGGCGGTCTAAGTGACCTGTAAAGCACAATCGTCCTCACTAACGCGACCTGATTGCCCTGTTTGTTGGCCAGCAGCTGCGGTGAGGCGCGGCGTGGCGTGGCGTGGCGTGGCGCGGCGGGGCGGGCCGAGGCAGGACGACGTCACACGGCGTAGAACACCGCGACGACGGCGATGGCGGGCTCGGGGGCCACGGCCCTGCTGACGTCCTCCGCGGACAGCCACCTGCCCGTGGCGCTGCGGCCCACGTTCATGGGCAGCCGCCCGCCCGTGTCGCAGGGCTACGGCTCCCTCATCAGCAAGGGCAGCCCCTACGGCGGCGAGCTCTTCTTCCACGACTACCGGAATGAGGCCGCCGTCAGAGCCTCGGTGCGCACCTGTAGGGCACCGTGTCGGATACCGTGCGGGGGCCCCCGCTTGTAGATTGTAGATGGCACCGTGTGCAGGACACTGGCCGCACTGCGACCCGATCAATAACACGGACTGTACCGTGCCGTGCGGCGTGGGTCAGAACTTCACACGGAATTTCGGAAAGAAACGTCCATTCCCGCCCACCGATGTGTGTGACGTCAGCGACACGGCATCGGGGCGACTTGTTTCGTGTGGCAGCGTTTCTGGGCTGTGTATAGGGCCGAGGCGGTGAAAGTCTTTGTACGCCATGTAATCCGTTTTTACGGGCGGGTGCGTCAGGTGTCCGCTCGAGCCGGGCCTAAAGGCGGGCCCTTCGCGCCGGTCAGCGCCCTCCGCTCCGCCCCCTCCTCCTTCTCCTTCCCCTCGCTGTCTCCCCCCGCGATGACGACGACACGCGCGCGTGTTTCGCAGATGCCGCCCTACCTGTACGGCTGCGAGAGGACGCCCTACTCGGCGCGCCCCGACATGGTGGCCGCCGACCGGGTGGGCAACTGGGAGAGGATGCTGCACCAGAGGCGGACGCCCTGCTCGTGGATCGCGCCCGCGCAGCGCGCCGAGACCGACGCCTTCTACATGGTCCGTGTAGAGTTTGTAAAACCATCACCGTACCGCCACGATTGTTCAAAAATACCCTAATTTCCGATTCCAATTCGTAAATTCCCCCATCTCATGATGAGAACCGCCTGAAGAACACAAAACATCATTTACGGGAATCTTACCGCGACAAATGTCGTGATAAAGCGAGGGGTGCTTCACTCAAACAAATCACTCCCTACATCATAAAAAAATCAGAAAAATCATTAAAAATCAGGAAAAATCAGAAAAAATGGGAAGTCAGAAAAATCAGGAAAAAACGGAAAAATTGGTGTACGCTTGAATTTATAGAAGTAGCCCTCGAGGTAAACTTACCCCCAGCCCGCACGGCCGGGCCTCTGGGCTGGGACTGGAGCCTCCAGAGACTCCTCGGCCGCATTCACTACAACTCCCCACTCGCGCTGCTGATACGCGATGATAAAACGGGCTCATTATTCACTCTCTGCGGCCGGACCGGTCGTGATTTACGCCCTCCTGTTGGCTTTTGGTCCCCGGCCGGCTCAACATGACGCTTCGCCTCCTGTCACCCGCGCGGGTGTGTCGTCTCTTCTTGTCGCGCAGCTGTGCCAGCAGCACCGCGACCAGCTCCGCGACCACTCGGGCCGGCTGCACCCGTTGGACTTCTTCGACGTCGCCGCGACGCCGTTCCACTGCCCCGTAGACATGTTCACGTAAGTGCCGCCGCGCCCGGACGTGTTTCTTCTGTGCTCGAGCCGCCGGACCGTGTGTACCATATGTGCGAAACGATATGGCGTTTCGTAGTCGTTATCGTGTGTCGACTGGGCCATCAAACGACCAGTAGTGGTGTGGGCCACGGTGTCCGTTTCGTTATCACCCCAAAAAATCCTTTTGCACGGTGCATACCAAGAGCTGACTGATTCGCCCCGCGCTCACTTTCGTAGTTGGACTGTACCGCATGCACGCGTGCGGGCGGATTGCCTAATTCGCTCGAGCCGTAAGGCGCCGCCCTCCGAGAGGATGGGCAATCCCGCCTTGCTCGCATGCAAGCAGTTCGGCGGAACTTGCACTTACGCCCCCTCCTACGGAACGCTTTTACCACTGCTCGCCCCCTCCCACCTCCTTCCAGGACCTACCAGCGCTACCCCGTCATGTTCACCCGCTACCGCAACCCGCAGTCGCAGCCGCTCACCTTCGGCCGCACGCTCGCCGTGCCCCCGCTGCCCGCCCGCTCCCTGGTCGGCGACTACAACCAGTACTCGGACACGCAGTGGAAGGGCTCGTCCAAAGCCATGTTCACGTGAGCCCGCCTGGCCACGGAATAAAGATCAAGCTTCGCATCCTCTCCGCTTTGACTGGCTCTTATATGTATGGTAGAGGTTGGGTGGGGATCTCTTATTCGAGAAGGGTTACCACTTTGCCACACCACCTCCCGCCTTACGGGCGACGTCATGGGCGACGCGACGGCGAGGTTGGAGTCAATCTGGCCCGCTTTGCTATGCTCTG
>NW_026267241.1:577306-592129 GCF_000697945.3 Frankliniella occidentalis
CACACTCAGGCGCTCAGGGTGGGCCGCCCGCCCAACACACCTGCCCGGCGGGTGGGCCTACCCGACACACTCAGGCGCTCAGGGCGGGCCGCCCGCTCAACACACCTGCCCGGCGGGTCGGCCTACGCTGCGCGTCGCAGGCGTTTTCGTTAGCCTCGCCGATTGTAGTATGCTTTACACTAACTTTAATGGTGCAACCCCTTTCCACCTTTTCCAAAAGAGAGAAACAAGTGTTTTGTAAGTATAATAATCATTCCTTGTCATAGGCGCGCGAGGTCATGGCCAAGAACGGCGTGGAGACGGACAACCTGTCGGTGCTGCAGCAGGGGGAGGAGGAGTGCGCGCCGCCCAAGCCGGGCGAGGGCTTCCACGGCGCCGTGCACCGCGCCGGGGACGCCATCAACCAGGGCGTGCAGGCCGTCAAGGACGGCGCCGTCAAGCTCTTCAACAAGGTGCGCGGGCAGAACGGCAGCGCCGAGAGCATGGAGGCCAACAACGGCAACTACACCGTCACCTCGGACAAGGACGCCGAGTGGCTGCCGTGAAACCTCAACAACGCGATGGGTTGGTCCTCACGGGCCGGTAACTTATTTTTGTCCAGAGAGAACGGAGAGATCATATCGACCATACCATGGGTGGGTCCTAGTGTCGAAGATGGGAGACACTAGTTCCTCTCAAAGAAACATGAATACATCCACTTGTACAGACTCCATCCATATTTTTTTCTAAAAAGTATATCATACAATGAAACAATGGTTTGTGTAAGTAATTTTTATTCCACTCTCTCTAAACACTATCACCCAAGAAACAACTTTGACAAACGATGCCAAAGAAAAAACATCACGCGCACACAAAAGAGGAATGTAAGAAAAACAGATGACATAAAAATACTGAAGATAGAAAAATCTATTCAACAGAAAAGGCCAAAAAAATAGAGATGACATATGTAATTGACAGTAGTAAAACAATAATATGACATTGACTAGATAAAATCAAATTCAAAATGCAATTAAATCAGTCAAAACTTTCTCAGTACCACAACTATTGCAACAGAAATACAAAACAAACATACTATTGCTGCAACAAAATAACAGGCATTGAAGAGCATCCTCTACTAATATATGCCATCTACAAGTCTCTCTTTAAATTGGCACTGCAACAAAAACTAACAGTCTGTCTCAACAACAAGTCAACTAATGCAAATCTTCAAGATTAAATGGCAAACTAACAGCCTACTTGGACTAGGATATGCAGTCGGCAGAAAAAAAGACAACTTACCAACTAACAATGACATGCGGATAACAAAACATAAAAACTTGGAATAAATCAACATAACATCAATAAAACAAGTTTCACAATGAAAAAGAAAAAAGTTGGAAACTATCAACAGAATTGAACCTCAATATCAATGGTAATGAGCAATGGTAAATAAACATATCACAAATATATTCATAATCTTTGGCCAGCAATAAGCTTATCAATGGCACTTAAGTACAAACGTTTGCACTCCATATAATCATTTACATCACTTTGGATGAGTAATTATCTAGAATCAAGCCATTAAATATGGACTCTACAGACAAAGACTAGACAAATAAAAACATATTGAATACAACAAAGCTAATTTGACTGATTAGATAGGAAATATTTTTGAGGACCTTTAAAAGGAAACAGATATTAACAGGTACACATACAGAGACCAAAGAAACAGAAACTTCTTAGTTTCATAAAGTAAGGTCTTGGGTTGATGCAATTGTTGCTTCAATCAACAGCCCAAAATCAAGCTCTGCAAGACTGGCTGAAATAGGAAAGGAGGCAGTAGAAATAAAAGGGAGAGGGATAGAAAGATAATCTGCAACAGCTTTTCAATTGCGTTTCAGTACCTTTAGCAGTCAGCAAATCCAAAAATGTGTCCAGAGGAGAGAGACGGTCTTGTGAGGGGAATGCTGCAAGACCTAGGGAAAAACAGTTTTAGATAGTTTGTAAGTGTAGCAGTTCACAGAGGGAAGAGTCACTGCACAAAATATTAAAAACAACTAATGACTAAAAGACTTTTACATACCTCGGTTCACAAGTGACTGGTATGGCTTCATGTTTGGTTGGCGTAATTTGCTTGACCGTGGTCCCCTAGCACCTTCTACACCACTGAGCACATGCAGGGCATGCTCACGGGCTCTCACCATCAAACTTGTGGGGTGTGACCAAGCATTGAGAAGACGTTTGGCACGAGATCTTGGCAGGAGTTGAAGGAGGCGTAATTTACGTGCACTGCCCTCAGGCGTGTCAGGTATATCTATGGTAATGGAAACAGGAAGTGAGTCATGATGCGTTTTACAATACTTATCTAAAATAATCAAGATTTTATTAGAAGATATGACAGACTTTACCTGACATTATTGCTTTCATAACATCCACTTGCAATTCAAAAGAATATGACAGAGAATATTGCATAAAAGAGCTAAAAGGTAAAGTTCTGTACCCCAAAAATGAGAAAAATGAAATGAAGCCTTGAGGCAAGGGAAAGGCCAAAGTGTCTGCAGCAAGCAGAAAGCGTTCAAGAAGCCAGAACAATAGCCGTCTTCGAGCATCATCCAATGAGTCACTGTTGGAAAAAAAAATTGCTAATTATGAAATCAAAGAATGTTTAAGAAAATAAATAAAAATTCTCATTCACCAACATACATCAAAGGAAAGCCACGGTCTTTTTCTTGTCGAGGATCAACCTTAGCAGCTAGACACAGCTGTCGGCACAGAGATCTTGACATATCAAGTTGAGCAGCAACATATCTAGTTGCAAGTGCATGAACATGTAAAGGTGATTGGCCCCTATGTGCGTGCTTCAACAGATGAACACTCAATTCTCGAAGGTTCTGGAACAGTGCCAAAAATAACATCCAAAAATTATATAGAGAGCCTTTGACCAAGAAAATCTCTTTGACACACTCTTTCACTTACCACAGATACTACCAATTCCTGCTTACTTGCTGCACATGAATCCAGCTCCAAAAAAGGCAAGCCATTTTCTTTATCCTACATGCAGAACATGCACACAAAATAACAGCATGCAACACACTTAGAAGGGCTAGTAATTTCCTAAATTCAGCCAATACTCAAGAAGACTACAGAAATTTCTTTAAATTTAGTTAAGTTTAGAGTATTATAAAGAAAATTGAGATCAATTTCCAGAAAATTAGTACACTTACCGTGCGGAAAGTATTATAAGGTTCACAAAAAGGACAGGAGCACAATTCATCCTCCACAACGCCCTGAGTTCCAGCATCCTGCATGCATGTTTCATAAGCATAAAACAGAATTTATCTACCAAAAATAAGCTAAAAGCAAGTATACTAAGGTTAATAGCTGGATTATGATTGACTAAAATATTTGCATTTGTGGCTCTACTTCCATTTTTACTTTTGGGAAAAAGGAAATTAGAATACTTGTGTGTTCATGCACAACTTTCAGTTTCTTGAGATTTTGTGAGAATAACTTGTTACTGACCACAGATATGACATGTTCTTGTTTGCTAGCAGTACAAGAGTCAGTCTCTTGAAATGGCAAAAAGTCAAGACCTCCAGTTTTCCTGTTGGCACCTGTTATTGCAATGACATCTGAGAATGCTGCACCAGAGCCAACAAAGTTTCCTCCTGGAGAGAGTGGAGTAGTACAACGAGAAAGAGCCTCTGGCTAAAATATTTCAAAAGAAAAGAATGAGAAGTTTGGCTAAGCAGCTTGATCAATATTTAGAGAAACAAGGATCCAATTTTAAAAAAGTGAAAGATATCACCAAGTTATTACCTGGTAACATAAGAGAGATACCATCAGCTTTTCAGCAACGTGACTTGGTCGGAAACGGGCGCCCGCTCGACTGTCAGTGCTGCATGTGGTATCTGTTGCTCGTTGTTGAGAAGCTGAAAGACTTTCATAAAGTCTTGTCCACATATCACTTCTGTATGGAATGAGACGCTGTTGAGGAGATAGTAGCATCATGGCAGTATTCCAAAGCGTTTCTTGTGAAAGAGTAAGCGTAGTATCATTCATCTGAGAGGGTACAAAAGAAAGTACGTCAGAATTCAACGGTATTATCATTATATACAAAATATCAATGTATTACATACATCATAACGTAACAGAAAACTTTTAAAAAACCAAAATATTAGAACTATTAGAATATTCTTACCTTGATTTCTTGACGAACGCCTGGTTGTGCAATTGTTAGAGGAAGGAGGGGTAATAATGCTGCAGCATCTGATGGCAAGTTTTTTCTGGCAGCAGCATACGCCCCACCAACCAAAATTTCTTGAAGAAGACGTGGTGTGCCCACCTCCATACATTGATTTGCAATACATCTCAACAACTGAAGTGATAAGATAAATACATTTACAAGGTGCGTAAGTTATTGTAAGAAATGCAATACAAAGTATGGGCTATGCGCTTACCTGCAAAAGTAATTCTCCATTCCCCAAGTGTACAAGAACATAGTGTAGAATAGAAAGTTGGTTAGAAAGAAGATAACATTTCTTTTTGTTTCCTGACACAGGTGCGCCATGAGGGCCCCCTCGGAAGGCACATAGCAAATGTGCTGGTGCAATAGATATAGGCACAAGATCTAGAGTTGATAGATCCAGCATGGTTACTGCAGGCTTCAAGCTGCTGGAGGTAGTCTCCTTGGCTCCATTTGTTTGGAGAAGAGGAACAAGACAGGCAGTGTCTGATACAGGAATAGTAAGTGAATCATTGTCAAATAAAATGTGACAACATGGCTCATGTTCAAGTCCAATATCTAATAGGTGAGTGAAAAGTCCAGGGGCATAAACCAACATGTGATGGTCTGAAAACACAAAATAATAATAATTATAAAAAATTTATGTTCAATTTCCTGAATTATATGACTTACACTCAAAAATTTACCTCCATAGAGAGAAAAACTGGGGCGCAACCTCCTTGCCACATTCCAGGAAATTCCAGGAACCACACAATGAAGCACGCAACCATGATGAAGTAGAGTGACAGAATATGCGAAATGGACATTGTCACCAGGACCTTTTTCATTGACTTCGCCATTTGAGTGACATCCAACTGGCTGTAAAACAAAAATACAAGTTATGATGCAACATGGTCAACATTTTGTTTTTAAATCCAAATATATATTGGAAGATCAAACCTACCTGGTACAAATAGTGGTGGCATATGCACACCATTCCTCTTGGGTCAGAGACTACAGTCAAGTCAAGGGAACAATCATGAACTCTTAGAGGAATTGGATCATCTTCATACAATGAGCACAAAGAACCTTTGGCTTTAGGCAAAAGGGGTAGATTGAGAGGTATGTTGAGCTGGAAAAAAGTGATACTTAAGTATAAAAAAAATAAATCAAGGTGACGTTTAAGCTTGTTAAGAGAAAACATATTATATATACCTACCACTGTTTCATGTGGCATGTTGTCATGAAATTGGAGGCCTGATAGAGTAGGAGCTAATTCACTTTCCTGTCTACGACCAGATTCAGTACTGGGACAGTTATTACCCATGTCATCCCCCTCAACAAGGCAAGCAGCTGGTTTACGAAAATGTATGTAAAATAAAGATTGATGAATAGGGTCCCATTGTGCCCAAGTAAAAGACCTGACAACACATTCAGTACTGGAGATACTTCCAGCTTTTAATATCTGAAAAAGAAACACAAAAAATGAGATTGAATAACACAAGAAAAGAAGTTTATGAGCAATGTTGGTTGAAAATACATACATGTTCATTCTCTGCATCAAAGACAGGCTTGTAGTGGTAAAGCGACACAGCTAGAAACAGGAATGTAAATATGTAAGCATAACGGTAGACAAGCAAGACAACAACACCAAAAATGTAACAGTATAAATAAAAGTAGTTAATTTACATTCATGGTGAATCAAGACTAGAAATCGATCTAAGTCTCCAGGTTGGTCTTTGGAGCGGTACAAAAACTGTACGACAATTTGTGAGGATCTCTCAATACCCAGATCTAATGGGGTGCTTGGAAGTTTGAAAGGTTGCGGTTGAATTTCATCCTCTTTTGCAGCTTCTTTCAGTTGAATCAAAAAAGCATGATAGACATCAAGTTTCCCTTTTTGACCATCACCGCAACATTCTTTTTCATCAGGATTTGATTCAGTCACAGTGCTTTTTGTGACATAAACTACAATGATATAAAGGCAACTTGTGAGCAGATTATGATCCAAACAACGCTTGAAAATTCCACTTCCTATCATTCTTACCCAAAGCAGTCTTTGAACTATTGATAGAAGCTTGAACAACATTTGTCAGTGTTTCAAATTGATACAACACCTAAAGCACAGAAGAGAGAGTTAGTTTAGTCTGTGAGATAGAATGCACATAAAATATACAAAAGGACAGGTGAAATATGAGGAAATTATAAAAATTAATTCACCTGTAGTTGCTTTTTTGGTCTGTAGTACAATCCAATGCATGTACATCCTCTTGCACTGTCCCCTGGGTTTGAGTGCACCCAGGCGACTAAGAGAGTTCCATCTTGTTCCTGGCCAAGAACTCGCCATTCACAAGTTTCAGCTAAAATACAAACAAGAATAGCAGTGAGCTGAAGGAAAGCTGATTCCACAAGATGTGTTGGTCCAATTCAGAAATAAATAAATGCCAGAGGTAACGTTTCATAATGAGAATAATTTTCTTTTAATATCTGCAATTGCACGTTATTAAATCAACTGATAGTAGTAAAATTTCAAAGTTATACATAATACGTACCACAAAGACGGTGGGCCACAATACCACTTAAAGTTCCAGCCAAGTTTTCCAAAACAACCATGTTCGATAGACTGGCATACACAAAAATTGTAACTGTTGCTCACACACACATCCTAGAAAGGCAGACAAAAAAGAGCACAAGTAAAATTCAGCAGAAACTGGTTTTTTTCATATTCATTGTTGTTATGTAATTCAGAATGAAACACTTGTGTTTACTTAAAGAGGATTGAACTGTTTATCTTTCTTGAGTGTTCTGCTAAGCTCAATGGGCATATACGTGTGTTCGAGATGTGAAATGGAACGAAATGAGGCTACTATATCTATGAGTAAGAAAAATTTACAATAACACCTAAAGCGAGCCGAACCAACGAGCGAAAGCCGAAGATCCCGGCCGAACTGCCTGCCTACCCACTCGGGTTATTTCTCAAGCACCAAGCACTCCGGTCCCACCTCTATAGTTCTAGCACCTCTTTCCTGTCCCTTCCACATTTCACAACACACTTGATTTGGGTGCATTAACCGGCTTGTCATTGCGCTTTTGTAATCCTTCGAACGATCGAGCCGTTTCCTAAGTCGCAGCGAAGGCGCCGTGATTTATCGATCGGTACTTACGTGTGGGTGAAGGGCACGAAACTGACAGCTGACGTTTGGATCTGGATCGCAGTACGTCGCACTTCATCGTCATTTGAAAATTACCAAATTTGGTGAAGATGGAATCTAAAGAGAATATTTTCCTGTTCGTCCCGAATTTGATTGGTGAGCTTTGCATATCCTTCTGTTTCGTTATCTTCACTATTTTCGTTTTGGCTTTGGGACATTAGTAAATGAAGAATTATTCCTTTTTTGAATTGGATAGATTGATTTATTTCTGCTGTTTCCTAGTGTCGTCCCTTTCTATTTTCCTACCTTTGTTTGATTTGTTAATTAAAGCCTTTTTGTCTGTGTCTTTAGAATTTCCATGTATCTTAACTGTATGTCTGGAAGTTCTCCAGTCATTGACACTTGTCGAGTTTAATGTCTTAGTTTTCTCTTGGCAATACATACGAGCTTATGAATGAAAGCGTGGTACCCTTTTACATAATATCGATCCATTTTTTTTTTTTCAGGGTATGCTAGGATTGTCCTTGCAATTGTGGCATTTTATTTTATGCCATCAAACCACATAATTGCCAGCTGGTGCTATGTAATCAGTGCTCTCTTGGATGCTTTTGACGGACATTTTGCAAGGAAGTTCAATCAAGGTTTGTATTTTTTTGTAATACTATCAAGTCATTTTTAGTTTGTTAGCCGTAACATGAATTTCATGTATTTGTTTTAGGAACCAAATTTGGAGCTATGCTGGACCAACTCACTGATCGCTGTGGTACAACAGGTCTGTTGGTGACTCTTGCCTATCTCTATCCGAGCTACATGTTCTTTTTCCAGATCAGCATTGCAATTGACATCTCATGTCACTGGATCTATCTGCACTCGTAAGCACAGTGCACTAAATACTTTACAATACATAAATTATCTTCTGTATGCTCACCATCATACGTTTCTTTTCTATTTTCAGAACAACACTTCAGGGCAAAACCAGCCACAAATTTATTGACATGTCAGAAAACCCAATCATGCACAGATATTACTCGGACCGCACGGTACTATTTTTAATGTGTGCTGGTAATGAAGCTTTCTTTGCTAGCCTGTACCTGTTGTACTTCACTGAAGGACCTTTGCGTAAGTTGTCTTGTTTATCGTTAATGGGAAATGTAATACTGTTTGGTTTGTTGTGAAGATTTATTTTTATCATTCTCATTTTCAGTGTTTGGAATCAGCCTCCTGAAAGTTATCCTTGTCGTCTCATGTCCAGTTATGCTGGTGAAAACTGGTATATCACTGCTCCATGGTTTTGTTGCATCTCTCAACCTTGCAACTATCGATGTGAAAGAACGTGAAGCAGCTAAAGCTGTGAAATCAGAGTAATTCTAATATTACTTTTGTTTCACAGCCATTTTCTTCATGTCTAGTTCTTTGCCTTTCTTGTCACATTTCTGTTTAAATGTCAACCTTCGAAACTTACTAACGTATGTCCCATTCGAGCATTGTTCATGAGCATGAGTTAATCGCAACAAGAATCACAGAATCAAAGTTCTGTTACATGTGATTCCATATAAGAAAATAATAAATCTACAGATATCTTCTCCAAGTGTAGGAAGCATACCACTCCTAATTTCTGTTTCTTTGTGGAGATTAACTCTTTTCATTGATGAAGTAGTCAATTAGAAGATTTAAATAGTATTGTTAAAACTTTGATCAAAATATTTTATGAACATAATAGTAATTAGATTACTATTCATACAGTTTATCAACATTGTTAGTTTCATTTTAAGTAGGTATGTGATCTGTCTCCTGTAAGTTTCTGTGTCATCTCCACATGGTTCTTTTTTGTTTTTAAATACAGTTAGCAGTCGATTTGCCAATGCATACGCAACATGCATCCCAAAGGAAATGGTTCTTTGTCTGTGATGCTTTCTGATAATTCATTCTATTGTGCCACATAGCATCTCTAACATCAAATTAACCTGAATTGTTGATGAAGTCTACTGCTTATTATATTCCATTTTTTGTGAATATTTTATCTAAGTACTTCCATTTATAGCTGGAAAATAGTCTGCATTCCATGTCAGCATTTTTCAATTCCTTAACCTGTTTATCTTCCCTTTTATCCTGATTGAATTAGTATCCACATTCACCATAGGTACTGATTTTATAGTCGACTTGTACACCATGCCTCCCTTAATGTACTTTGAATAAGTTTCCAGTAATCATTCAAATTTTGACACCAACCAAAGATTTGTGTTATGCTGCATAAAAACTGTGAATCTCATTCTGTTATTAATGGTTGTTACCTTGATTTCAATGGCCACTTAAGTTAAAAGTAGAGTCAATCTCTCTAACTTGCATTGTATATCTTTAAAAAACAAAGTAACTTCTGTTTTCCTTTGTTTGTGTTACTTAAATTTATCTTAATTTTTTGTTTTGTGACTGGCTACATTCAATTGCTCTAAATGTAGATCTTCCAACAATTGTGTGATATTGTTTTATTTTAAACCTTGTTACTTACTGGTAATGTTTTTTGTAGTGTTTAAGTCAACACTTTGAAGTAAACATGCGGACCGATTCCAAGTTTCACCAATTTACCGCTTCTTCTATGTTTAATTGTTGTAAAAAAAGCTGGATGTGCTTTTTGCAAATTCACCATCAATTTAACAAGAACATAGTGTTTAGAATAGCTTCCATTAAATGGTGCTATATTATTGTAAAATTAATGTTGTGTCTAGTTGCCCCTTACCTACCAGTAGATCAATGTTTGTGTGTCTGTTATGTTAGTAATTGCACCTTCTTTGTCCAAATCTAGTCACATTGATCTTTTGATCAGAGGTTATCTCTAAATACTGAGTGTTTGCAGCTGGCAACTTGTGGTTGATGTGGAAATTGGAAGAAAGATTGAGGGCTTACATTGAGTAATAAAAGTAATACATTCATCGATTAAGAAGCTCATTTTGAACTTATTTATTCCTCTTGACGGATGAAGGCAGGTGTAGTCTCTGCTTCATCTACACCTGAAGAGCACCAATTACATCAATGAAACTAAACAACATGCACTTGAACAAAATATAAACATTCAACTTAAAGGAAACATACATAATAACATTCAATCTTTACAATGGTAATGATGGCAACAATCAAATTGCTTAAGCCATGTAGTATCATGCTATATAACATACTATACGATAAATCTCTGGCTTCTAATAATTGTTCCATGTTTTAGTTTGACTGTTCTTTGCAGAACTACTTATACTTAAATATATACTAGAAGATTTCTGAACAATATCAGTTGAATGGGATTATGGAATCAATTTTTCTTTGTACAGTGCCTTGAGAAAAGGCACTTAAATACTCTTCATAAACTTAACAAAACCACATTTATCATTCAAACTATACATCACACAACAAACATAACACATTCACATTCAGTCTGAGAAAACAATAATTTAAAGCCATTAAATAAAAGCTTACCATCTTGTGAAGAGCCAATACACAAAAGGGTGAGTGCCCAACCAACTCCCTACTCTGTTCATGTAACACAAGTCACAAGACATTATTCTGCTTGACAAAACTCTTACAAAAATACTGCTCAATCACATAGCATATGGTCCCAATAATCCCGTGGTTCAAAAATATCCATTAAGAGTTTCTGTATCCAGTATGTACTCATTCCAAATCAAAATTGTACTCTTTGCGGCTCACTGGCATATCTCTATTCATAAGGCTTCAACAATTACAGTATCACACTTTTTACAGCCTCATCTCTCTCCGCTTAAAGAAACAAAAAACTGAAAAATATATCTGCCAACAGAGAATGATTGAAGACTTCTGTCTGTCTGGGCAAAACAATACCGAAGCAAGTACTTATGAGTTACTTGGCAACACTCACTAGGGCATTAAAATTTAGGAAAAAGATCTAGAAAATGTAAACTGGAATGAAAAGTTGTAAGATGAGACTGGTTAATAAACATGAAACAACTTTGGCACAAGAGTAAGAAGAATAATAAGCCTTGTCTTGTTTATTGCATATATAAGATGGAGCTGTGAGATAAATTATATTCTGTTACACACAAGGTCTAAGAGTGAAACGGAGAAATAGTTCTCTTATAAGCGTTCCATTACAGAAACATAATACTGAGGACTGATACGATATGTGAAAGAAGAAAAATACATTTCCTCCCTGTGACTAGATTTCCTTATAGTCATTTATGGAGGTCTACATAAAAGCTTAAGTTATTGATAAAAATATCAATGCAAGGAAAGAAAATAACATTTTGTGAACACTTTGAACTTATCAGAATACGTAGCAGAAAAATTTACAGAAGGGGCATGTAAAGCTAAGCTTTAAGATCTGACATAGGTGCGATGACATATTAACATTATGCTAAAACTTTCCAAAAATACTTCCTTTCCAAAATCACACTCAATTTTACTTTACATATTTTTAAAGAAAATACAATTCAAAAGGCATAAAAGAATGGGAAACACAACACAAAAATTTCTTCTAATTTAGAGAAGGCACTTTTCTACACTGGTCTGAGACCCTCACAATTTGCTTCTATAAACACCAAAAAGGGATGGAATGGAGCATGAGACAAAAGCTCTGGTCTCATGAATGGAAAGCTCATGGGACTGTCAGTACTGAATACAAATTTTCTTCATAGATATGAAAAGAAAACAAACAACTTGATAAAATTTGGGGGGAAAGGGGGATATCATAAATATTTCAAGTAAGACCATCTACCTTCTTTTATCCTGTTCCTTCTGACTGCCGCTTAGAATATATGTACAAATGATCTCTTGTAGAGACCATACAATATACTACAGCTCACTTTGTTACTCTGCATTTCTACACTATCGATCCTGTCGACGGGCTTTGTCTTTTTCTTGGTTTGCTCTACGTTTATTAACTTGGCGCTTGTGCTCGTACTCAAAATCTTCTTCTGTTATACCCAGTCTCTGAATCTGCAAAATTGCAAAGTGACAGAAAAATATGCTTAAAAGTGGTCACATAACATGTACGATTGTAATACTGGATAAAATTTTACCTGTGCCACCACAAATTGCTCTTCCATGACATGCTCTGGAGGACTTCTTAGCACTTCCAAAGTTTCATACATAGTTGGACACTTCTTCAGAACTCCTGATCGGCCAAGGCTAAACTTAAGAACGACGAGAGCAACTTTAAAAATTATTTTGATGCCTTCACAAAGGAACATGTCCCAGATTCTTAAGAGTGTTGGCCATGGCAAAGTCCTGGTGAATACACATAAAAACCATTCTGTCATATACAGAATAGGTTCAACTTTTTGTTTTTTCTGTGGATAAAACAAAAACAAAATTAATTTCCAACAGTGCTTATACACTGACACACAAAAATAAAACATAGATATCATACCAAATGCTTGTAAACTGCTGGAGCAACCTTCTTTAGAATGCCAAAAAGAATGTCACCATCAACTTGAAGGGCTTCCTGTTAACAATAAAAAAAGATGTTACATCTTCAAAAATAAAGTGTGGTACTTCAAATTTTTACAAATGATTCAAATCCTCGTACCATTCCTTGACTATAGTAGCCAGACAAGTATTTGTCACATATGGAGACTAGACACCAGAATGCTTCCTCTGCAGGCATGTGCATCAGCAGGAAGGCGGCCAGCGGGGCTTGCGCTTGGCAATAACCGACTTCCGGGTTCATAATCGAAAAGGACTTGAGGACCTGGAACAAATCTTTCTGCCTATAAGCAGACAAGACAAGAAGATTAACATGAGTGATATGAGTGATATGAGTTACACTTTCAATCAAAATGACAAAGTGAGGCGAAGTCAAAATTTTCGCCCTCCTATAAGAAGTTGATTAACTAAACTGGTCCTGCCAGAGCCGCGTACTCACCCGAGGCCCTCCTGCTGCGCGAACATCTCGTGGTAGGGGAACTGGCGGTGGAGGTCCTTGCGGATGTCGTCCACCCAGCGCGGGTCGCCGTCCTGGAGCGCCAGCTGGGCGTAGAGGCCGCGGTGCTGCTTCATGAGCAGGTGGCCGCCGCAGAGGTAGAGCCAGGCGCGCGGCCGCACCGATGTGGGAATGCCCTTGCGGCACCGCTCGCGGACCTGCAAAGTAGTGGCAATGCTACAGGCTGGCCCACGGCGGACACCTCTCTGAACCCACAAACAACCCGCCTACGAACCTTCTTATAGTTCTTGTCCATGTACTTCTCCCAGCCGCCGATCATGGCCAGCCACTTCCGTTCCCGGCGAAGCACGACTACAGGGGACACCAGCTGCTTCCTGAAACAAGACGGGGACAAACTAAGTGTCAACACCAACTGCCACTACTACACCGCCGTACAACACGCTCGCTCATCGCAATTTCGTTCCACTCCCGTTCTTCTTTTTTTCCCCCCCGCGGCAGCATCGCAGTCGGAGCCACAGGGAAGCCCCAGACCCCCTGCCGCGCTAGCCTCTGGCTCTAGCCTCGCGCAGGTCGGCGAAGGGCCGCGGGTCGGCTGGGCCCCCACCGGCCCCACACGTCCAGCTCGGTTAGGCCCTTCTACATAAGGCGCGGGGCGGAAGCCATGCACGCGAACCGAACCCGCCGCCCAGCACGACGCCCAGCGGGCCCAGGCCGGCCCGAAGGAAGCGCAGAACGGAAAGGAAAAGGGAAATGGGGAAGGGAGGGCCGGGGCCGCAGCAGAGCCAGTGGCGACCAGCGACCACCCGCGGACTCCCACCTCGGTGGCGTGCCATAAGGCTCGAGGTGTACTTTACTTTTAAAAAATAAAAAAAATCAAGGGAAATGAATCAAAAATCAGAAAAATTCAGCAAAAATTTGGATAAAAACGTAACTTGTGAAAATCAAGAAAAAAACAAACAGGAAAATCAGTGTATTGGCTTTATAGTGAAGTATCCCTCGATGAGGCCCATGAGCGGCCCTTATTCACCGTTACAAGCAAAGCACCGGTGGCACGTGACCAGCGGCACTGCTGGAAATAGGTAGCAAAGTAGGGGTACTGTAACGCAAGTGCGTGGGACCATCGAGCGTCGCGTCGATACGCCCCACCGCGCGCGCGCCTGTGTGTTGTTGTTGTACCGATGTCAACTTGGATGCAATTTTCTCTCCACCACTGCAGAATAATTTGCACACTCGTGAGTTCGCCAGCGCCGCTCCGCGACCACAGTACACGAGCGGGGTGGGTCGGTAACCCGTGACATCACACCGCAGCCCGCCCAGCAGGGCTCGCGTTACACCTTGCCCCGGCTGGCCCCGGCCGGCCCGGCCTGCGCACAGCACAGAGAGCCGGTGTGCTCGGCTCGGCTGCAGCAAAAGGCTCGCGCGGACTCGTCTCAGGCGAGCGAGTCCATAAAACAGGCCCGTAACGAGGCGGTGCATCGCTGCACTTAGGCCCCCTTGCACTTGCAAGTGCAGCGCAGCGCCTGGCCGCCAGAGGTGGGCGGGCGGGCAGGGTAGGGAGAGGGGGG
>NW_026267241.1:592179-597869 GCF_000697945.3 Frankliniella occidentalis
GAAAAATCAGCACCCAAGCCTCCTCTTCCCCCTTCAGCTGCAGCTGCTGCAGCTGCTGGCCGCGGCCCAGGCGGGCCAGGTGGGGTAATAAGCCGCGGGCACGACCAGCAGGACCAGGGCCCGCCCGAGTCATAAAGATTCCCGACATTATAACGGGCGCAGCAGCAGCAGCAAGCAACAGCAGCGGCCGGATGCTAACTTTTGATCTCCCCGCGAGGACATCTGCCCGGCCGCGGCGGCCACCCAGGGCTACCCCCTCGGGGCCCCCAGATGGCGGCGCAGGCCGAGGGTTGCCCAGGCAAGAGGCCCCAACCCGCCCGGGTCGCACCTTGCAGTGCCTTGCAGCCGCAGGCCCGGACCGCAGCGGCGCGCCTGCAGAGCACATGCGCCTCCACCGCGCTAGCAAAGTATAATGGGAAGGTCAAAGTACACAAACCAAACCGCCGCTTCCGGTGGCCCAGGCCTAAAGGCAGCCGAATGCAGCGGCTCTCAGAGGGGAGGATGATGCCATCGAGGCGGCATTTTAAAAATAAAATGTTGGAGCGATGAGCTGTCGCTTCAGCTGGGTATACTGCGAGAAAACTTCTGCGCAGCCCAAAGCAGCAGCAGCAGTAGCAGCATTGAGCACGCCCCCACCTCCCCCTTTCCCGAGGGCCCCTCTCTGTGCACTCCACATTATTCCCACTCATTTTCTTCGCCTGGAGTCGCGCGGTGCGCGCGCGCGAGGCTCAGCCCGACACGACAGCTGAGGCCTGCGGCCGAAAAGCAACTGACTGCGCGATCTCTTTCTCTCCCTCTCACTTGCGGGAGCTCTGGCCGTGAATTGAATGTGGGAGCGAGAGAGACAGGCAGGGCTGGAGCAGCAGCAGGGCGGCAAAGTAGAAGGGCTTTCGTCTGGCTGAGAAGTGGGCCAGCGTGCGGCGGCGGTGTGCTGTGCTGCTTGGCGGCGCGGTGGTCACGCCAATGGCCGTGCAACTGCAACCGACAGTGGGGCGGGGCAGGGCGTGGGTGCGGCGGGCCGCGAACCGGGCGGGGCGGAATGTACAACGGCGAGGACGAGGTGTCGGTCGAGCTGGTCGCTGCCGTCGCTGCGCGCTGGACGAGGCTGGCCGGACGTCGAAGACAACCAAACCAAGATATTTTGGCAAGCAAGGGGGCGGCGTGAGCGAGCGCCGTGTCTGTTTGTGAGCACGGCGTCATGGACCACATCCTCGGGATGCCATTGTGTGCGCCTGAAGGCCCCCGAATGCTGTTACTTTGACGTTATCTCGTTGGGCCCGGCCACCGCGGCGTCGCAGAGAGTGTCCCGTCAGCGCGTCCGCGTCCCTCCCTGCCGCTCCCGTGCGGGACGGACGTACGGACGGACGGACGGACGGACGCACGGACGGGCGGACCGACGGGCCGCGCCGACCTCGCTAAATGCTGCCCGCGCGCCACACCCATCGGCATCGGCCCGGCCTGCCCCCGGCCCCCCCTCGGCCCCTGCGGCCGCCCCTGCCGCTCCGCTGGATGTCCCCCGCGGGTGCGACGGAGACAGCCGACCGGGCCGCCGTGGGCGCCCCGCCGGACTTCCCTCCCCCTCCGCGCCCCGCCGCGCCGCCCCCCTTCCTGACTTGCCGGGCCCAATAGTGTGCTTCCTCGCTCGCGCGGCTCTCGGCCCATGCATAGCCGGCCCAGCCGGCCCGACGCGCATGACAATCCAGAGTTATTCCGACAATCTCACGACCGAGATAAAGCATAACTCAAAGAGACTCGGAGGAGGATGCTGCTGGAGGGACACGCCCGGCACGAGAGGATGCAAGCAGCGATACACGCGCGGCGACTGCCCGCGCCCCGCCCGCGACCCGCCTGTGAACATGTGCCCGCGCCCCATGGGGGCACTGGTGGAAACGCAAGTGTGAGAATGTTATGTCGCACATTTGTAGGTGTGTGTGTGTGAGAAATGTCCATTCGTGCTACACTTAAGGGAGTAAAACTGTAAATTTTCCTTTGAAATTCATACACTTTTGTACATGCTCCTTTGTCGCTCACGCACCCTCAAGTGTGCGACATTCACTTAGGCCTATACCGAGGGTGCAATAATAACTCTGGGAATCATGTGTACACCAGCCCGGGAATCACGGCGGGAATCAATGGGAATCAATGGGAATCAACGGGAATCATGTGTGCACTTAAATTCGGAGGTATTGTCCCCTCTGCCTATACTTTGTGTTTCCGGTGCAGCCATGTTCGGCAAATAGGAAGTCCAACAAATTATCCGGAAAAACTGGAAACTTATTTCCTTGGAAAAAAAATTGTACAAAAATATGAAACTTTTCAGGAACAAAAATTAAGAAATTAAAAGAGAATCCATTGGTAACATTTCTGGAGGATGACTGGTCTGGAGAATCAAAATACGTACCTACTGACAAGACACACGACACACAGTTCGCATTACTAATCACCATACGATAATGCTGGCATAAGCAGCCCCCCGCGAATGGGCATGGCCGAGCGCCGTGACTCGCCGCGCCGCCGCCGCCGGGGGCAGTGCGCCGAGGGGGTGACGTGGCCGCCCCACCAAAACGTGCCCGGAATATCGCGGGGACAAAACGCGACAGACGCGTTTTTTCGGAGCCGAGGCAAACAGGGATGGCGATGGCGACCAAATGAACGTTTACGTTCACATTATTGCAGAGTTTTATCCAGTCAAAACTAATTAAAAATTTCTTTTAGCATATAAACTACGTTGTCCAAAATTTTCTCCGCTGTTAAATATTTTTCTAATTCCTTAGACGCCTTGTTTAATGCGGGCCTTGGTTATACGATATAAGGGTGCAGGGGGTGCAGTGACTCAAGCTCGAATAGAAATTGTTTATCTTTCGCAAAGAAGCTCCAATCGAACATCCGCAGTGAGAGAGGGAACAACAAGTTATACACGAAAAGGAGGTTTCCGGGTTACGTTGCCGCGAGATAGAGAAGGTGGCAGACTGCTGATAAGGCGATAAAGTGCGCGAATACCCTCTGCTCAAGCCCGTTCAGGAGGGAGGGGTGAGGTGGGGACCACATGAATTCCCTCGTTTCGGTAACATTGCACCACTTGCACCTGCATTTGGTCAGTGCATGTTCAGCGAAGCTGGCCAGCGGCAGCGGCAGCGGCGGCGCGCCCGGGCCCCGTCTCCGATCACCGCCCGGCGAGTAGGCAATCTGATGCACGCCTGCGTTGCGGTACAGTATGCTGACGAACGCATACGGCGATCATCGAGGCTTATCACGGGTCCCTTCCGGAACTCCCGCGCCCGACCGGCACCATCGTATAAGTGAGTTGTAACCAGCCCGGGGTTAGAGAGACGATGGTCTGCATCTCGTTCAAATCCTCACCCGTACGCAGCACCCGCAGGCGGGCACCAAGCTTGTTGCCTCTTACAGGCCGAAAATAGGGGTTTCTGTTTCCTTTGCAGGCTGCTGCTTTTTGCCTATCCCATTGAATCCGCGCCTATGCGTCACTGTACTGTACCCATGAAAGTGGGCGGGGACAATCAGCCACCTGGTGCATAGGCTAGCGCGCGTCCCCCGCGGCGCCATGGATGGAGTTGCCTCCTCGGGTCCTCAGCTAGAGACCGCGCGCCTCTACAGTCCCAGACCAGCTCGCGCCTCAATGATAACGCGAGCAAAAAGGTTTCAAGGGGTTAGCAAAAACGCGAAGGGTAAAAAATGTGAGCCGACTGTGTTGGTGTGTGTGTTTGGCGGCGGCATTTCAAGAGCCCCCTTTCTCTCTCTCTCTCTCTTGGCCAGGGGAGGGGGAGGGAGGCGTGCGTACCCGCGGAGGTAGGGCCTAACTGATGTGATGACTCAATGTCTATGGACGCTGACCCACACAGCCCATGCAGACACCTCACCGCAACAACAGAGCGGCGCCAGCGGCACGAGCGTGCGCGCGCACACACACACACACACACGCAAGCACACACGACCAAAACACTCATATTCGTGACGCAAAGACCCTTCCCTTCCTTCGGCCCCACAGCCGCAGCGCTCGACCCAGGTCTGCATGGGAATGTGCCCATAATAACCGTGCCCAATACTCACACACACACACGCGCGCGCGCGCGCGAACACACACACAGGGGCTAGAGAGCCACACGGCCCCACACGGCGCCTTAGTGCGCGCACTCACATGCTAATTATAATTGTTGCAGTACAATAATAATTATTCTTGTTTTCATATCATTAACATGACATTTATTTATTTCCTTTTGCTATGCACAATGCAACAAGAGCTGCCGCTATGCTGCCGCTGCAGAGGCAATTCAAAGCTTCAGAGACAAAAGCAAGAGGGCGTTGGAGCGAATAAGGCCCGCCGTGGCCGCGAGCGCCGCGGCCGCGTCCCCCCCTGAGCAGCACGGCGCGCGGGCGGGCGGGGACGGGGACGGACGGCTATAGCGTGGCACGGGCCAACGCGAGGGGGAGGAGGAGGAAGAGGAGGACTGTTGGCTGATTGTGGCAGGAGCTGTGGCGGGGCGTGGGCGGGTCGTCTTCAGCACAAGACACCGACCGTCAAGAGAACGGCCCCCACCCCGTCAACGCGGCAAAACCGCGCGCTCAGGCTGCATGCTGGAGCCGCAGCATGCTGAAAGCTGAAGTGGTGGAAGGAGGAGTTTTTTTTTGGGGGGGGGGCTTGGAGGGGGCGGGGGCTGAGAGGTACCCTAGGTACCCGGCTGCGCCGGAAACTCGGCCTGGACACAACTGATCCCTACTACCCCTACTTTCGGCCGAACGTACCATTTACACTGTTGCAGTTTGTCAAACAGTATACATAGACGACAGAGCTGTGCAAAATCGCCGTATCGGTCCGACCGAGAAGGGACAGGGTGGAATTGCCCCTCCTCACCTCCTCTCACCTGCAAGCAGCTCGAGAGCGGTCACCGCTGACCGATCCGCGGTCAGCGTCGTAGGGCCAGCGAGGGCCGCGCGCCGGTCAGCTCGGTCGGTCAGATACATGGCGATTTTGCACTGCTCTGATAGACGACACGCCTCTCGCTTCAGCAGGCGTATGAAGGAGTTGAGAGAGACGAGGTCGTCTCCCGTGTCCTGCTCACATGTGTGGATCCGCGCGAGGGGAAGAGAGAGGAGTAGGGGGCTTAACGAGGAATCAAGAGCAATTCTCTCAGACTGCCAGGAAGAGAAGAGGGGCGGGCGAGAGGGGAGACGGGTTATGGTCAAGTCGCCACTCGCGCATCGCACGAGTCCGTCCCACGATACCACACCATACCACGGAGAACACTCCCAGATGTTTACAGTAAAAATCGCTCACATATTTATTGCCTTTATAGACGTCAGTCTTTTTAAAAGTAGGCAGTCAGAAAGGTAATGGCAAAGCACGCGGAAGTCCCATACGTCCGGACACGACGCACGCGGCCCGGACGCGCGACCACGACGCGCACGTGACCCAAGTCATTCAGGACGGAGCCGCCTAAAGCGTGTACAGGAAGGTGGCGGCGCCCCCCCCCCTCAAATGGGCCTAGAGAGTGCGGGTCCTGCCTGCACCAGGTCTGCACCACCACCACCACCGTGCCACAGCAGCGCCAGTCGCGAGTCGCAGTGCCCTTGTCCGTGTGTCGCTGCGTGGCGTGGCGTGGTGGTGTGACACGGCGGCCCACTTTCCCGCTTCTAATCGCCAAGCCAAGCGCAGCCCCCCGCTCCTCCCCCCT
>NW_026267241.1:598171-599152 GCF_000697945.3 Frankliniella occidentalis
CAGGAGTGCGGGCTGGCTTGCCTGTCGTCGCTTACCGATAGGCGCCTCACGGCCCCGTGCGAGTATGCAACCCGTCCGCACGCCTGCATCTGGTACAGTATGAACCGAAGAGAGAACGGCGCCGGTGGGCCACCCTGTAGAGATGGTACATATTGGAGAGAAACGGGTAGCGTAGCGTCGCTCGCTCTCTCTCTCGTTTCCTCTCTTTATCAGCCAAAGACATCCGCGGCTCCACGCACACCGCGACGGCCGGGGAGGGCGCGGCGGCTTCAGCCCGATGACTCAAGGCGGGGGTGGTCAACACGGGCGCGGGGCGTGCCCTCGGCACATGAAGAACACCCAACGCCGTTGACAAAAAGCCCGCCCGACGAGCGCTGGTAGAAAAAATGAGGGTTTCAACGAAGCCCCCCGGGCCCGGGTCCCATTGGCGCGCGCGGGCTGGCGAGGGACGGCCCCTCTGGAGGGCCCCTCCTGGAGGGGTTGTCAGCCGCAGCAGGCCGAGCGGCTATTGGTGGCGCTGCCGCCGCGACAACCGCGAGTGTCAGCCGAGCACCGGAACAACGCGCCCGCCAGAAGGAAAGGGCAAACACCAAAGCAATAAAGCCGCGCCGCGCACGGAGCGAAGTGGTGGCATGGCGGTATGTGCACACACACACACACACACACACATACATACGGTATCCACCACACCACGGCCCGCCCAGATAACGACATGGCCTGCCGCCCCGCCCTGGACCCGCCCGCCTTGCCTTCCCCTCTGGTGGCTGGTTCACGGAGCTGCCCCGTCCCCGAGTCGCGCCGCCATCACACCCACCTCCCCACACCTACGCCACCCCTACCCCTTCAGCATATGCTGCGGTTTCGGGCAGCTCCTGGCGAAGACGCCGCGCGCTGAGAGTTTTTCAACGTCGGCGCCCGCGCGCTGGCATTCCCTCTGGCGCGGCCCGGGCGATGATGGGGCGGGGCGGGGCGGGGCGGGGC